>NW_027223334.1:1717847-1756716 GCF_030449975.1 Polyergus mexicanus
AGTAGAGATAAGCAGTGGTATCAACGCAGAGTACTGTTGTCCCGGACGACGAATGCGGGACAGCCCGACCGGGACGCCGGCGTCGGGAAAAGCCGCGCGGTCCGCCGACGCGTCGCGGCGCCGCGCGACCGGGAAATCCACAAGTGGTTGCGTCGCGGCGTACGTGTATGTGTGTGTGTGTGTGTGTGTGCGCGCGTGAAGATAGATGAATGAGAGAGCGATTGTACGTGTGCGTGCGCGACGACGAAACGTCACGCCGCGCCGCCGCGACGCATGCCGCGCCGCGACGCGACGGTCCCGAGAGGATCGGTCGTCCCAGCAGCAGGGCCGCATCTAGTCCCCCGTTACGGCGGATCTGTTTTCGCGCAAAAGGGACCGCGGACGCCGCTTTCTTATGATCGTTTCACATTTGAAAACATTTTGACATTTTTTTTGATCTCTTGCAAATATTTCTGCGCTTCTCTTAATAACCTAGAAAAATCAGCTGATCCATGTATAATTATTCTCCATTATGTACAATTTACAAATATTCTTCAATTATTATCGATTATATTTCGAAAAAATTGTTAAATAATTAGATTGAATAGATTGGACAGATATGAATTATTCTTTTATGTAAAATATTATATTTCTCTGTAGAAAAAATTGTTACAATTTTTTTTCTAATTTTGATGCATACATGTATAGAGGCGTCTCGTTTCTTTTACGCGATGAAAGAGAGAGAGAGAGAGAGAGAGAGAGAGTCTTGAGAAATTTAAATTTCGAGATACAAATAATTATAAATAATTATTACGTATTTAATAATATGTATAATAATTTTAATATAAATAAATTGCATCTAATAATTCATAAGGCGTTGTTGATTACTCGATTGAAACATCCTCGAATTTCCTTACATTCTTATTTACAAACATTTCTTTTCCGTTGTTACAGACGCACACACGTCTCCTCGCACATTTTCGCATCTCTTACACTTCTTTTTCATTCATCGTTTTGGTAAGCCCAATGTTTTGTTTATTCTATATCTTTTCGATATATTGTTAACATCGTTTTTTTTTTTTTATTTATTTCACACATTGACTTTGTTCCCCCATATTAATTGCACATTCATATATATTTCATGTCCATTTATATGTGTGATTAATCATTTTATACGTTTGAACATGACATGACTCGGATTGTTTATATTAATAAAAAAAATTATGGATTTAAAAAATAATAAATTGATAACGTAATAATTTGATGGCTCGTCTGCATTACCGCGCAACATTGGGAGAATCGGAAATGCAACTCGCCTTGTAGCTAAAAGATGTCGCCATCAGTTTCATACTAAACTGGTCTTTAACTGTTTGGATCTAAAAATAGATGCGCTCATCGAAGAAAATACATCCCAGTATTATTCAATTTATTAACGACGCCATTATTAATACTTTTATATAATTTCAACTTTTATTATTTATACGTATCGTAAAATGAAATATAAAAATTATTGTATGAAAATGAGTTTCAGCCTATAAGAACAATCGCTTAAAATTTGCGAAAACAAATTTTAAGATGCTTAATACATAGTATGAAATTTATTTAATTTTCGTACAATGTATAATATATATTTTGCGAAATTATCAACTAACGATTACATTGTGTAAGTCGCGAGAGAGACATGACATTCTCAAGCGCGCTCAAGTCAAATGAAATTTATACGTAAAACGCAATTCATTGTTAAAGATACACCGGTCGTTTTCGATGATGTTATAAAAAATATCGCGTTAAATTGATATAATACGAACGAGGATAATTGAACGTTCGTCGAACGGCGCGACGAGCTGAGTTTTATACATACGTCGCGAATAAAAGGACACTGATCGGAGGACGGAGGACGAAAAATAAAAAAGCCGCGACACGTCCGTGTGAAAGATTAAATCGCATTCATATCGTGTCGCGTTATTTCATCGCGAAACGAGCGCGACTTGGGTATATCCGGGCAAACATTTCTCGCGCCCTTTCAGACGAATTAGCGGAAACGGCCGCGACTTTTCCCGCCGCCGTCGACGTCGCGAAATATTTCACGCGAATTTTCCCCGACGCGAAAGACGGTCCGCAACGAACGACCGTCGAACAATTTCGCTCGCGAGATACAACGCGAGCGAAAGAGGCCAGCGATCGGGGTAGGTAGATAGATAGATAGATAGATAGATAGATAGATAGATAGATAGGTGGGGGGGGGGGGAGGGCGAGACGTGTGCCGGGCTTCGGGCACGTGTCAGCCGAGTGTTTTACTAGCCTTAATTTCGCGTGCTTTCGTAGCCAATATGTCGGGGCAGTAAATTCCAAACTTTCCGTCGAGCTTAGCCGGGAACCGGCGTTACGCGTTTTTGCGATCGCGGTTTTAACGACCTGCCCCTTCCACTCACCTACCTCCCCCCCTCCCCCTCCCCCGACCCTCTTTCGGTGGTCCGAGGAAAAGCTCTGCCGGATATTAATTTCGTAAATAACTAACTTCCGGCGTCGACGAGAGAGACTTTACGCGCTCCCCTCCCCCCCTCCCCCCTTCGGCCTCCGCACCCCTTCTCTTGCCGCCGCGCGTGAGACTTGTCGTTAGCGACAAGTTATTCGGCGGGAGCGTATCTCGCGAACGGGCGAGCCGCGGAAATTTTTTTTTTTTTTTCGCCCGGCGAAACGGGGGGTCGGCGCTCGCAAAACAAATTACGCGATTCGTCGCTATTTCCTTCCGACATTGTGCCGGGGGGGAGGGGGCCCTTGGTGAAAGGAAGGCCGAGCTTTGAAATTCATTGCGCGCCATTGTGCGCGGTCGCCCTTATTTCGGTGACGCGGCGAGGAGAGGAGATGGGAGGGGGGAGGGGGGAGGGGGGGCCCGTGTACGACGCACTAAAAATGAATAAGACAGAGCGATTAAATATTCGTCGAGAGAGCGGCGGCGGCGGCGGCGGCGGTACATAAAAATTCACCACAGTCGGCCGGAGAGAAAACCACACAGACACACGCACGCACGCACACACATAATATACATACATACATATATACATACATATATGTATGTATATATTTATACGGGCATATGCTAGAGAAAAGAGAAGAGAGAGAGAGAGAGAGAGAGAGATGATCAAAAAAGGGGTAGAGGGGGGCCGAGAGAACCGGGGGCGGGGGAGAGGGAGGGAGAGCCGTGAATCGATTGAACCAACATAAACGGTAGGACTAATAAAAAAAAAAAAAAAAAAAAAACAGTAATTTACTTTACTAAAACATAAAGCCACGTCCGTGGCCGGCGAAGGAAGGCAAACACATTAAACATTTAGTGGGCATAATAACCCGCGGCATACGTAATACGGCTGGCGCCCTTTTCACCGATGGCCATGAATAATGTACACACGCCAAGATATGACGTAGACTCGCGCGCTAGACTTGTGTGTATTTCAACGACGGGTGGGGCGGAGGAGGAGGGGAGGGGAGGGGGATTGGGGGGAGTAGATCGACCGACCGGTGCTATTTCCAATAACCGGCAACGGTATCGCGTTCGCTATCGGGGCGATAGGCGAACCGTAAGACCAACGCGCGAAGGAGAGTCTGTGGGGATTCGGTGGGGTGGGTGGGTGGGGGGGGGGCGGGGGAGATGGGTAGGCGACATCCTTCGCGCCCGTCGTTTCCGTCGATTGTCGCCGTCATCGGGCTCGTGCCACTTCGCCCTTATCTGTTTTACGCGAGTTTAACCTACGGAATAGAGTTATCAGAGATCGTTGAATGGGGCTGCGAAATGTGTTTTTCGAGTTAAGGGGTAGGCTTACACTTCCGCTTCTTTATAAATCAGTTTCCATTTATTCTGCTAAACGTCGAGGGAAATATCTGAAAAATGAAAGTAAAAATACATTTGTATTAAAGTTTAAGATTGATTTATTCTGGCAGGGGAGAGGGGTATATTTATCAAAAATCGATTTACTCGTATATACAGATTTTTTTAATCGATCTAGAATATTTTTCATAATAATTTTTCTAATAAGAAAAATATGTACATATATATAAAAGAATCTAATATAATTTTATTATCGATTAATATAATGTATCATTATATATCGAAACAGAGAAAAATCATTTACATCATTTAAAATTGATTTATTTTGAGAGGGGAGAGGGGTATTTATCAAAAATCGACTTACTCGTATATACAGATTTTTTAATCGATCTAGGATATTTTTCATAATAATATTTCTAATAAGAAAAACCATTTATATAAAAAAATCTAATATAATTTTATTATCAATTAATCTCTCGATTAATTGATATAATCAAATTATATCATTGCACATCGGAAAAAGAAAAAATTTACATCATTTAAAATTGATCCAAAATTACACTATTAACATGTAAGTTACGTTGTATTACTCGATACGAAATATGTCTTGAGCATTTCCGTCTGAAATAATCAGTCGATCACCCTCGCGCGAGATATACAGCTTCGGTGATTAGGTCGACGATTAGCTGCGAACGAGTTGTCGCGAATTATTCGCACTGATCCGCCGCGAGGGGTCAGGGCGATTTGTATATCGTATCGGGGCAAGCATACGCGCGAGAACAGCGCGAGAGGAGAAGTAATGAAGTTCGCATTCCAGGCTATCTGGAGCATAGAATGACAAAACAATAAATCGCTTATCGCGGCACCGTGATGGTGTTCGCGTGCCGTCTACTTCTCTGGTCGTTCCTCGTCGCGACGTAAAGCGACTCGCCGCGTAATTCGCATAGACGCAACACGCACGCCGCGATAAGAGTCCCGCTTTGTTGTTCAGATCGTACAAATGCAAATCTCCCGGAACGTGCTCGATTCGCGCGAAAATTAAATTTACGCAGTATCGGGTTAGGCCTTGATTTCTTTGTAAATAATTAACGATGAATTTTTTTTTGTACCTGGAAATTTTATCGGGATTCAGGGATCTTTTTTTTTTTTTTTTAATTCCCTCTTTGATAATTTTGCTTTTACACTGTAGGCAATAAGCCAAGTTGTGTGAGAATTGTGTGTTTGAAATATATTATAAATATATAGATATAAAATAAATATTAGGTGTACAACTTTGCTTCCGCCGTTTTTTTTCCGAAATTCGAGGCTTTATTGTAAAAAACTGGTTACACATTTATGATTCGAAGTATTGGCCACTCCCAATGATCGTGCCAATTCTTTTTGACTTTGACTCGAGTCTTCGTTAAGTAATGCCTCCAATT
Organism: Polyergus mexicanus; assembly: GCF_030449975.1. Lineage (NCBI taxonomy): Eukaryota > Metazoa > Arthropoda > Insecta > Hymenoptera > Formicidae > Polyergus > Polyergus mexicanus. The sequence goes on from NW_027223334.1 coordinate 1,723,074, forward strand.
CTGCATCTTCGAAAATCTTCTCTCTTCCACCGCTATGCCGCGCTTCGACGTGAAAATCACCGTTCTTGAAGCGTTGAAACCACTCACGACACGTTCTTTCACTAATAGCGGCTTCACCGTAAGTATTTGAGAGCATTCGATGAGCCTCAGTCGCAGATTTCTTCATATTGAAGCAGGAAATTAAAACCTCCCGCAAATGACGAGAATTTGGCTCGTAAACTGACATTTTCAATCGAGAATAACTTTATGACGCAGACACAAATCGACTAATGTTTCTATGGGGTTATGTTGACAGATGCTCAAGTTTATCGCATGACATCTATGATCTATTTATTTCGACCACTACTTACCGCTAAAGCCATCTATAGGAAAACGGCGGAAGCAAAGTTGTACACCTAATATGTACATATTTTTTATTTTAATTTTTAGTGATAAAAAAAAATGAAAATGTTACGCGAATTAAAAATTTTTATTTTAGCGAAAAAGATAGTCGGTCATTTTTTCTTTTTTTTTTTCCATTACGTTTGTAAATCCAGCGCTTAAAACTTAAGTGGCTTTGTATATTTCTTCTTTGTATAAATCAAAAGTATTAGAAAATATGTACAAGAAGAGAAACTTATTTTTTAGAAAATTGCGCCGAAAAATCTTTGAAACATTTCTTTTTATCTGGAATTTTCAATAAAGATAGATCAGGGAATTTTCAGGGAAGTTTTTTGAACACTCTGGATAAGATTCTTATCAAAAGTGAATTCTTTCGCGCTTTTGTTGACCGTTGAATAATTTGACAATCAAATAAATGAATTGCTTCGCACATTTTTTTTTTTTTTTTTTTTGCTGTCTCAAGAAATTACTTTACTATCTTCTATATCAGGTCGAGACGAACGCGTTTCATTACTGTTGCAACGATGGCAGTTGTAGTGACCATTGTGCTCGACAAGAGGGTTAATGCCGCAGTCTCGGCTGAAATGCGTGAAGAAGGAAGAAAGGGGTAGATTCGCCGTAACGCCGTCATGTCGATCCCTCGCATTATTCATCAGTCGTTCATCTTATCCATCTGGCGTCCAGTTTTTTTTTTGCCAATCACATATAACAATTTTTGCCTTTGCAACTGCCATTCCATATATGGAACGGCCGATTAGAAAATGATGTCTTTCTTTCCATCTTATCCGTAAAACGATCTCATGTATAAATAATATAACGTCGTATCTATCGGTGAGAGAAAAAGAATGCCAATAATAGACTCCAAAATTATAGTCGATTCACGGACGATTTAATTAGACGCGATGATTTTCTTATTCAATGTAAAAGCATGGAAGAGAATGTGTCACGTTGTAATATATAATCGTCACGTATCTATCAAGTTTCAATTTTGATGAAAGCAAATTTTCCAAAATTATAGCCGATCGATAGATTTAAGGGTTAACTTCATTAGGATCGATGATTTTCTCATTCCCGTAAAAGCGCGAAGTAGTTCACGTGTCACGCTGAAATTTATACAATAATCATATCTATCAGAAAACTCTAACACAGAGTTTCCAAAATTATAATCGACCAAGGAGCGATTTAATTGAGAGCGATGATTTTTTTTTTTTCATTCGTGCAAGCGTGAAAAATCTCGACGTATGATAAAATATACATAACAGTCGTACACGGAGTATCTATGGATGATTAATTGTAACGGTACGAAAGAGAACACTCTGTATACGGCGGAGAGTATTTTGAAATTTGTATAAAATTGTCAAAACTACCGTCAGCTGATTCTCCCTTAACGCCTTAATTATAACGACGATGAACAATTATTTCCTGCCCTGATAAAAAATACGGATCAAACCCATCGCAGCAAATCCGTGGAAGGCTTTAAAAAGCGCTTTTATGATTTTCGAGGAATTAAGGATATTTATTTCTCGGACGGTGCGACTCGTTGTACGAAGACAAACGCGGGGAAACAAACTCGCGATGTTTCCGGCGACGGACAATACGAGCGGGATTCTTCGGACGTTCAACAAATGGCGGGGAGGGTCGTCGCGTATTATTCAAAATCATTGTGAGTACCGACGATGTTGATAAAATATACCGCGACGCCGCTCGTGAAAACAGGCTGCGATAAGGATAACTGAGGAAAACGAATGGAGGCTCGCGATTTAATCCGGAACGAGTTGGTGAAATGAAATGAAAAAAGAGAAAAGGGACTCGGCCGCGCCGAAAATGAATTGCAAATGACAATAGGGATACTAGGTTTGTACCTGTTGTAATAATTTGCATCGAGCCGCATCGTGTTTACGTTCATTCGCGAATCCCGTATGTTAAAAGTACCCAATAGTCGTCTCTAGCAACTGCGTTGCCCGTCTGACATATCTTCGTTTTCAGAATAATCATTCCGCCGGAAATCAAAGAGGTTTACTTCGACGAAAGATCGATTATACATAACTACAACTATAATATTCCGTATATAATTAAAAGTATAAAATTGACGATTGTGAAGAATTTTATTTTATATCAACGATTCTCTGTCAACGATAAAAATTGAAATGTATCCCGAGCGCGATAGTTTACACCGTCATTATTTGCCGCTAATTGTATTTTCCGGATAATACGCATTTACGCTGATTGACGTTAGAGTTGGAGTATAAATTTTACCGAAAAAGCCAGGTGGATAGAGGGAGGGGGGGGGAAAGGGGGGAAATATCATTCGCGCCGATCGCGTACTCTCGCGCCATCGTTTTGACACGCTCACCTGTATTGTCAGTTTGCCCTGTGGTGTCGTTGCTGAAAACGTCGCGCCCTGGGCGCGACGGATCCGTCGGTTGACGAAGGGGCACCCGATCATCCGAACCTATAGTCCCCGGGAAAGCGGGGCAGAGAACGACGAGAGCGAGCGCGCGAGTAACCCGATAAATCGCCGTCCTCGTCGACAGGGGGTAAAGGGGGGGGGGGCGGGCACGAGAGAAGAGGGAGGAAAGGTTAGGGAGGACGGGGGGGGGGGTTCTGTGGGGGGTTAAGAGAGGTGGGTGGGGAGGGGGGGTGATTGGAGGGGGCACGGATACCGTCATAAAGGCCAGCTCAAAAGTCAATCAAGCGGGCCGAATTACGTCGAAAAGCGCGACGGGACGCGCGTGAACGCCCGCGCTCACGCGAGCACCGATATACAACAAAATGAAAGCTATCAGAGGTGACAATCCGCGGACGACAAATCAGCGTGTATATTTAATGCCCGTGGTGCCGTGCCGTGTCCCCCGCTCCCGGAAAAGACCCCGACACCCGCGGCGCGGAACAGTTTTCCCTCTCTTTCTACCTCCCGTTTCCCTTCGTCGGTGCCTCTCTCTCTCTCTCTCTCTCTCTCTCTCGGCTCATCGTACTTCGTCCCTTTTGCCGACCCTCTACCCCCTTTTGCCATCCCTTTGCTCTCGCTCTCGCGTCATCACGTTGTTGCTCTCGGATATGTCACTATGCTACCGACATAACCAACTCGCGTTTTCTTCTCTCTCTCTCTCTCTCTCTCTCTTTTCGCGTCCTCTCTCGTTGTGCCACCCTCCTCGCCTCATCACCCCGCCGCGTGTTATTTGCAACGTGTCGTACACTCTCGCACCCCCGCGATCTAGCGCAATCAGTGCTATTATATTAATATTTATGCCAACCCCTCTCTACCTTCTATCGCCTCGTCGCTCTTCCTCTCTCTCTCTCTCTTTTTCTCTTCCTTTCCCGTTTCCTCTCGCTCGTGCCGTCAGCGATGCCTCGCGCGGAAAAGCCAATCGAAAACAAATCCACTGAATATCCATTCCCCTAGATTGCTCGACATTTCCGCTTGTTGATCCTCGTCGATCGAAAAGATATATCGATGAATCTGAAAAATAAATCGAGGACGATGACAGTGCAATTTTTTTTTTTTTTTTGTAGACAATTGTTATCCACCAATCTGTCTAATCTACTGGAATAAATCACAATTCATAATTCAGAATAAATTTTGTTTTCAGAGAACTAAGGAGGCGCACACACACACACACACATATATAACTATATATCTCTTTAAAATAATGATCGATAAAATAATAATAGATAATTCTTTAGGAACGTTAGATTCTTGAAAAAGAGAACTATATAATATAATGATTTAAAGATGTTATACCAATATATTTCTCTTAATTTGAGAAAATGATATTTCCAGACGAGCGAAGGGACGAGAACGCGACTGTGACGTTGGGTCGATAGATACGCGATATTATTGCAATTATAATCCTGTAATAAACCGGTATAATATTACGATATGAATGTACATCATGGTATAAGATCGTGTAATAGTAGCATATGCAGACAATAACAGTTATCGGAGAATGCTAATTAAAATTATTGAAATTTATTGAGATTACTACGTACGCTTGTACGATGATATAAGAAACGCTCATACAGCACAAAATACTCGTATTAACTTGCGACATTACTTTTAAAATTACCAGGTTGCGCTCTTGATAAATAGCGGCAATTATACGGGTTGTCCCAAGTTCGCTGTGTCTGCCCCTTTAATAATAGATTCATCGAACACGCAGTCAATTTTTCAGTTTCCTGTATTAAATTTAAAATTTAAAATCACAATAAATATAACACACTCATATATTGAAATATTTCACATTAACAATTCAAGCTTGAAAATCTCGTAAATTGGATTACCTTTAAAAATATTTAAGGTTGAGGAGAATTTTTTTAGATCGAAATAAATCGAGATATATTGAATGGAGATTCGCGCGCACAGAGCTAACAATAGATTATTATTAGCTTGTATGAAAATTAAATTGAATAAAAATCTTGATGTCGCAAGGAAAGATAGAATTTAAAATTGCCCTATACATGATTATACTACATCTAAATACGATGTACAATAGTATCGAAAAAATGATTGGCGAAATAGCTCGTCGATGATCAGATTGTGAAATTCGCGAGAGTACGCGAAGTACTAGTTTCACAGATCTCGCGGGGGAAAAATCAGCGTCTGAGATCAAAGACCGATCGAGCGGACGATCATTCGAGAAGTATCGATGGGTTTTGAGGAAAAGGATCTCTCTCATATTTCGAACGGTTGGAAAAGTTCTCGGAAACATATCTAACATATACAACTGCGCAATATATTTTTGTGTTCGACAATATTTTATATAATATATTCCTTAGCCTTGCTCGGAGACGACCCATTTACGCAGTATGTAAATGTATGCGCGTTAGATTCGATTGTATGTAAATAGTAATAGGAACTCTAGTCCTTTGCATAACACTGGGCGTTAACACACTTCTAGCTTTCCATCACGAAGACGATTATTATTTGATTTACATAAAAAGCGAGGACGCGTTTTTCATTGGCGTAGGGAGAAGATCGTCGAGAGAAGCAAAAAGATGTGCTTTCCAGACGCTGTAATATTATGTCTGTAGGAATGGCAGAAAGAATATTGCTACGTGATATATCTAGTAGTTTGCGATTATCGATTCTAAAGTTAAAATAATAATTGTAATATTTTCTGTGTCTCTCAGCCATTTATAGGAATATGTTGTAGAAACGCTAATCGTGCGATTTCAATTTTATTAAAATACAATCTTCACTTTAAATTAAAGTTAAAGAAATATCGCTCTCTTTGTAATATCTTGCATCCCTTTAAAATTTAATTTCCTCTTTTTTTTTTTTTTTTTTTTTAACGTTGAACAAATATTGTATAATCTCACGCTACAATCTTGTAAGAGAACTGGATTCCATTTACATTTGCCAAGGTATCTCTGAATTGGAATTTTATACGATCTTTATATTTTGTAAGAAATGACGTAATTTATATCACGAATAAACAGCTTTCGCATAAAAGCGTCATACAGTTGCTACGAGCGACGACGGCGTTCCACCTCATCGAAACGTGCTCGAGTCGTGGCGAAGAGCCCTCGGATTATTAGAACAACATCGTATTCGATTCTCACGGCTCGATTGGTCCATCGAGAAGGTTCACGACGTCGGTTTACGAGCGATTACGCATTTCTCGAGCTCGTTGAGCACAGTCGAGCCGACCGAGCCACGAAACCGCGACAACTTTCTCCGCGGTATATATATATATATATATATCGAATTTATCCTAGATACTTGGTACAGCGAATCTACGTGTCGGGGATGAGAGGGACTGATCCTGATTCCGAGTCTTCCCTTTCCCTCCCCAACTAGATAGAAAACTCGCTGACTCGTCTGACAGATGCGCCACTCGAACGCCCCGCGGGCGGGTTTTTCTAAATTTCTTATTGGTCAACTAGATCGGGGATAGATATTGTAATCGCTCTCTTAACCGAGTAATCGCCCTTCTATCCCTGGGGCCCTGCCGACCATCCCCGATGCCACCACCCGTCGAGTTTTTTATCCCTGAGTCCCAGCGATGGCGACGCGTCTCTCGACGTGACTGGAAACTCTCTTCGGCACTTTGTCGACTAATATTTATCACAGTGCCATCGGACGCGGTTTGTTTTGAAGCATGCAGATTTGCACTGTCTCGATTCTTTTTTTCTATGTTGCTTATTCTTTCTATTTCAGAATAAAATAATGGAGATTTGTATTATTTATTATTATTTAAAGATTTTTATTTTTTCTCATTTATTCATAATCCTTACCTAGCAGATTAGAATGGCCAATAGAGATTTTTAAGGAATAATAAATGCAGGATAACTTATTTTTTAAACGCTTCCCATAAAATTGATAATATTTTTAATTCTGTTTTCAATGAAATATTTATAAATCAGTATTTACAATAAACTGTTGCAAAAAACTTTTTTGTTATATTTTTTATCGAGAGTCTTTCTCTATCATTAGCATTGTTATATTATAAAGTATTGACGTGACGTAAAGTGACGGCGTTCTGTTGAAGTATAAGTTGATTTTCGAAGTATAATTTTCGGGACATTTTGTCCCCAAGGCTCGTTGACGTTTTGAATGCCGATTGCGCCGACCTCCTGTCGAGTAAAAATCAGTGTCTACTGCGAATTGCAGGTTAGATTACGAGGGGAGGTAACGAGGCGCAGCCCCCCCGTCAAACGAAATCGCATTTCCGGTGAATTTACGAATTGGCTACCCGGGGTGCCTGTTGCCCCGCGCTCGACGTTCTCGGATCTGCCGAAATTCGATTGGGCACGTTGTTAGAAGGATAACCGTGAATTTCGTGGCACGCGCGCGACATACGTGCTGAACAACTTGTAGGATTTGATGTAATAGGATCTAAAAGCTTCGAAGCAGTTGCTCCTAAGATTGGCCAAATTTTCCTATAGAGTATCTGTACTGGCTATAATATTATTATTATTATTCCGTAATAAAATTCCGCTTGACACATTTACGATAAATCCGAGTTATAATTACTGGGGTCCTAAGTAATATCTTTGGAATACTTTTGTTGCGTCCCGTTTAAGTATCGTGCCGTGATTATATTAGATGATTGCATAAGTTCGTGCCCGATTTTCATAGATGGCATTAAGTTACTGCATGGCGGAGTTCTATTGTTTTCGTGTGGTAATTGTTACTTACACCGAATAGATGACGTTGTGTTATGTCAATTTAGCGTCAGACATTGTTCAGATAAGTCCATTTGTGCATAAGAAAAATCATTAGAAATGGAGAACGAAAGGTGCATTTGCGACATGTAATGCTATATGAATTTCGGAAAGGCATGAGTGTTGGGATTGCACAAAAAAATATTCAAAGCGTTTATTTGGACCGCGCTCCTGCTCTCCGAACAGTCAAAAAGTGGTTTGGCAGATTTCGAAATGGTGATTTCAACATGGAGGATCAACCCCGCTCTGGACGGCCTTCTGGCATTGATGATGACATTGTGCATGCCTCAGTGGAAAGAAACCCAAGGATTACAACTGAGGATATTGCTGAGAGGCTGAACATCGATAATTCAACCGCTTTTCGTCATTTAAAAAAGCTTGGATACATTTCCAAGCTTGATACGCGGGTGCCGCATCTCCTGACTGAAAGGAATAAGCTGCAGGAAAACTGCAGGAGCTGCAATGGGAAATTCTGCAGCACCCGCCATATTCTCCAGATATTGCGCCTTCAGATTTTTATCTGTTCCGGTCTTTGCAGAATAGTTTAAATGGCAAGAATCTCAATTCCGAGGAAGCTGTCGAAAACCACCTTACAAACTTTTTTCAAGAAAAACCAAGTTCTTTCTTCAAAAATGGAATCGACAAGCTTATAGATCGTTGAAAAACCATTGTAGAAAAGAATGGAGACTATATAATTGATCAATAAAAGTGTTATCTCTAAAATATAAATATTAAATATAAGTACAAAAGTTTCACGCGTGTGTTTCATATTTTGCTTACGATTACTTGGGGAAATACAATGTTTCGGTTGTTATAGATGAAAAAAAAGAAACATTGAAGAAGAGAGAACTTGTTTCCCTTGTTGAGATCTCAATGGGTTGAAAGAAAGTATTTTCATTTCACGCGCCATTTATAAACTTGTAATAATTCAGCCGCACATAAGAAGATACGAAATATTTCCATTCCATCTTGGAGAAAGTGTACAGAGAAGTTGTTTTTTTTTTCTTTCGCATAATCATCCGTTGAAAGTATTCGCGATCTAGCGTTCCTCGACCCCGAGCCTAACTCGCGCGAACTCAACTCATCGTCTACGTCGACGGAGGAAGAAAAACCCCCTCTTCGACACGAGGGGGAGGGATCGCGCAAAGCTACGAGCGATCGATCGTGGTCGAACTTTTCTCTCGCGGAATATTCGAAACGATCTCTCTCACGATTTCCCTAAGTCGAGGAGGATCGATCGGATAATTCATACGTGGTACTCCGTATACGATAAATACGAGAAGGGAGAGAGCGCTCTTACGTTAGACGCTCTCACGAAGAAGAAGAAGACAATCTCCCCTCCCCGCCCCCTCTCAACCCCGGCCGCGGATCGCGAATCACCGGCATCACTGCGCGGATGATCGGTAACTGATAGCAATGCAGCGGCATCGAGGCGCAGACCGCGGGCCATAGAATTATGCATTATGCCGAATGCACTCGCTAAGCAGTATGATCGGCCCAAATGGCACGATGGCGGCGATGGCGCGGCAATTGCGAGGGGGAAGAGAAGCGGGAGAAAGAGAACGATAGGCGGAGGCTCTCAGTGGTAGATGATCCTCGTGATTCCTTCATGATCCGCGATATATCGAGGGAGGATCGGTGAAGAAGGAAGAGGAGGCGAGAGAGGGAACCGCGGTAACAAGCCGATCGTGACTCGCTGCTTTCGTACGGTAGCTTATTCGCGAGAGCTGTTGCAGCACCCGGTGAAATCCACTGTCCCATTGGCGAATTGCCTTCCTTTGAAGAGCGGCGAGAGGAAGAGAGAACCAGAGAGAGAGAGAGAGAGAGAGAGAGAACTACCACTTTATCGCGGCCACTTAACGGGCCGGTTCACCACCAAATCGGTTCAACAATTTAATCGGTTTAGAAACGTGCACGCGCGATCGTATAAAGACAATGGAAATATGGTAGAAGAGAAGAACTAAAACTATGGATTGAGAGATGAGCGTGTAACGCTAAATTACAATAATACGCATCTTCGATAGGCATACCCTTTCACGCTTCTGAATTCTTTTTTCAGCTGATGTCATCCATTCTCTACTTTCAGTACTTTTTCTTTACAGGCTCTCTTTTTATTTATCATCACTCTCGCTTAAAAGTATATATTTGATGATCATGGGATAATGGCATATTGACGATAGGTCAAACAAAACTAAAAGAAGCTCAAAGAATGTAGGATAGAATCACTTAGGATTCTAAGGCAACTTTTAACACATATATTTATATGATTAAATACAAAATATCGCAAAGTACGCAAACGATCTTTCCTATTCTATTCGAGTATAAGCATTCCCGCTCAATCTCCTTCTGGCCTCCCTTCGAGTGTCATTGTAACCTACCTGCATCAGACACCATTATCGCATCAGCTCGCATACATAGACAGAAGCAACGCGCCTCCTCGTTCTCTTTTCTCTCTGTTTACATATCGCACGATGCGAATGCACAGAAGCCGGTCAATCGATGCCGGCGATCGATCGCGACAAACGTATGGGGAGATGGAAAGTGCCACGACGGACGATGGCATGACGAAGGAAACGAATCCAACCGACCGAGCGAAGCAACATGCGAGCAAGCAAGCAAGCAACCAACCAACCAACGACCGATTGACTGACTGACTGACAGGGAAGTTTATCGAGTCGATATCGTAGGGAAAAGAATGCGCTAACGACGTCGGCGTAAGTAAGGATCCTCCTCATCGAAGGATTCGGTACTACTGTCAGCGACCCCATCGCCTATCGAGTCCTCGACACTGAAGGGCTCGCTAATCACCCGCGCCTCTTGACGCAAGTTAGATTGTTCTCGGATGGTGTTTTCCGGCTACTACCAATACATTTGGCCATCGATATAATTTTACTAGAAGGAAAATATGTTAATGAAAAATTGATTAAGAAATATTGTTAGATAAACCATTTTCCTTTGAACAAAATTGCAATTATCGTCACAATCGTATTTTCAAGAAAAGATATACCAGGTATATAAATATGAAACCGGAATTTTTGTATAGAAAATACACGTTTATTGTATGAAAATGATAAAAAATATTTTATTCCAAGTATTGCCCATTGCTAGCTATACATTTTTCCCATCTCTCTGACAATTTGTGGATGCCACGCCAAAAAAACTGTTGCTCCTTTGAGGCAAACCAGTCATCGAGCCATTTTCGTACATTTTCGTAAGAAGTGAAGCGCTGCTCGGCAAGCGCGTGTCCCATCGATGCAAATAAGTAGTAATCGGATGGAGCCAAGTCTGGTGAGTAAGCCGCATGCGAAAGTATTTCCCAACTAAACGCCTCAATCGTTTCCTTGACCGATTTTGCTGTGTGCGATGGTGCATCATCATGAAGCAAAATCACTTTGTGTTGCCTTTTTTGATATTCTGGTCGTTTTTCACGCAAAGCCTGATTCAAATCGATCATTTGTCGACGGTAGCGTCATCCTCATCCAACAATGTTTGCAATTCGCTGTCTTCAAACTTTTTCGGTGGTCTTCCACGTTCTTCGTTTCTCACGTCAAAATCGCCACTTTTGAATTTTTTAAACCACTCAAAGCATTGTGATTTACCAAGAGCATGCTCACCGTAAGCTTCGACAAGCATTCGATGCGATTCTGCAGCAGTTTTCTTCAAATGGTAACAGAAAATCAATGCTGTCCGCAAATCGTAGTTTCCAGGCACAAAATTCGACATGTTCAACGCTGTTAAAAACTATGCTGTTGTATGAAACTTGTATTGTTGTGAGTTGAAAATCTTTATCAGATGTCAAAACAAGAAAATGGCGCCAATGACGCGGTTTGACGGTAACTACATTGACAGCTAGGGCAATCTATGGGCAAATTCCGGTTTCATATTTATATACCTGGTATCTTTTGTTTTTATAAAATATTTATTACTATTTAAATTTCTTCATACTCTGTACTTTGAGCGACCGAATAAAAAAAGTCAAAATATCTATTCATCAATTAAAATACTTTTTCGCGAACATGATAAAAAACGGGTGACTCGTTAGTAGACGCGACTCTACTTGACAGTGCGAAAGATATGATTTATTATAGATAAATTAATCGATAATAATGTGCGTCGGTATTGATAACTAGTGTTAGTAATTTGATAACGGAGGTCCATGATCAAAGCACTCGGGCACTCGTTCTAATCTCTGTGCGCGACCGACGTTTTAATCACGTTCTCCGATATACATATAGCATGGACGGCATTCGTATTAACCGAACTTCAATCTACGCCCTAACGCCGAATTATTGAATAATATAACGTATTAGCGTGATCCTCGGTCGCGGGTATTAATAAATTAATATCGAAGGTCGCGTTTGCGCTCGCCCTCGTTACACACTCCTCTCGCAGTATCACCGAAATTGTAATCTTGTTCGATAAATTGAAACTGGCCTCTCCATCCAACATATTCAAACCTTCTTAGCTTATCGATCATCCTATTCTCCCCATTAATTTTAATTATATAAAAATATAAATTACAATATAAAAGGCGAAGGGCAAATAATTCTTATATTTCATTAGTATTTTTTAAAATACGAAATATGACGTATAAAATAATACGATCTTACAAGGTTGTTGATCTTGGTTGATTATACATATAAATATATTATTCTCAAAAAAAAAAAAAAAAAAAAAAAAAAAAATACACAGATATATTATGGGTTCTATGAACATATTACGCACAGTGTAAGAGATCCGCATGATTGTGCGACATCGATGTCTCATTCATAAGTTTCACTTTGCACCTTGCTTTTCCTTTTTCTTTTTTTTTCCATTGAGAACTATTCAGCCAGACAAGATTCAGAACGCAAGGCAAAGTGACCCGATAATGCGGCGTGATGTAAATCCAAAGGTCGTCGAATAATGCAGTATACTTTGTTGTTGGAGACTGAATAAATTCATATCACATTCTTAATTGAATTTTTTTTTTTTTTTTTTTTTTCAATCACACATTGATATAATGCAGTGTCACAGTGGGGTCAAGTTTGTCTCGGTTGTTGTTTTTTAATTATCTTTGCTAATTTCCACCATGTTTAAGGATAAATACGGACTCAAAATAAATACCCGACTATTTCTCTCTAATTAAAATAGATATTTTCGACATTGATTATTACGTTGCATTTCTAGTAAATTCTAGAAATTCTATTACATTGTTAAATTCTATTATTATAAATAGTTAATAAATTCTAATAATTCTATCATATTATATAAATATTGGTATATTTAATCGAACTTGAAGCCGATATCGAAATAATTCCGAGGAAGATTCATGATACATTGTCTTGTTAAGCTCGCATTGTAATTTCATATTATTTATTGCGCTTCTAATAATAACTACGGTGATTATATTTTTTTGATGGAAAATAAAGGACAAATCGGAGATTGTTTCGTAATAAGGAAAAGCAGGTTGCGTTTATTTGTTTCACTAAAAAAGCCTTATAGCATTTATTATAAAATATAATAAACAACATCAATAAATTATTGATTCATTATTGGCAACAATAAACAACACGATATATAATAAATCAATCATATTATTACTTTAAAAAAATTTTATTTTGATACTTCTCACAAGGATGAACTTTCTTTTAATAAATCGGGTTTGTGTTTTAAAAATTCCACATATTATTCACTAATGAAAATACCCGTTCAGCGGGGGGCAGGGGCGGGGGCGGTGGGGGGGGGTAGGGGACGGAGGTATTAGATCCGGGGAGACGGAAGTAAAATTCGACAATTTTACTATTTCAATTCACAAAATAATGGACAAAATGGCCATTTTAGGGGAAAAAAAAAAAAAAATAAATAAATCTAAAGGTCGCGCGCATTTAATCGATTCGCCTCCGCGAACCGCGTATTCGCTAGATGACGAGAGAGGTAACGTAATGTAGCGTTACGCTTTATCGGCGATCCGTTAACGAATTAGTGCCGCCGTAACGATCCTCCCCTCTCCGCCGTCCGTCCCTCCGGGAAGATCGCCATTCCGGTCTCGGTTTAATAAGTCGCCCCGGTATATATGCATTAAAATCCCTAATTCTTATTCATCCGCCTCTCTCTCTCTCTCTCTCTCTCTCTCTCTCTTCATGGATCTCTCCGCTATTCGGGATCTCGCAACAAACCGACAATTGTTTCTTCTAGATCGGCCGCGGTTGATGATACGTTACGCAGTGGGAAGAAGAGGGTTGGCGGGCGGGCGGGCTCGGAGGGAGGTTGGTAAAGGGTGGAGGAGGGGCGGGGGGGGGGGAGGGGTGAAGTAGGAAATCGGATCGCATGTCTACCACGAATCTTTCCGCCATCTTGCGAGAATTCTTTCCACAGCAGCACAGAGCGACGAGCGGCGAAAACCGAGCTCTGCGATTACATTCCCTTATAAATATGCAAATATGGCGGGCACGGTGCACGGCGTCTGGATGAGAGGGAGGGGGGAGGGGGGGGGGAGAGAGCGACGAAGGCAAGGAGTCCGGGACGAAAGCAGAGTGGCGCGCGGGGGAAAGAAAGAGAGAGGGGGGAAACCGGGGGTCCCGGGGCCTCTTCGTAGTAGGGGAAACGGGCGATGGCGAAAAGAGAAGGAGAGAGGGGAAGGGGGAGCCTTCTCTCCGCTTTCTCTCTCTCTCTCTCTCTCTCTCTTTCTTCGCGAAAAATAAAGAGGTCTCGCGGTAATAATTATTGATTAGGTATTCGTGACCGGCTCGACCATTGCTAGGAACCGGTACGGTGCATAAGGCGGACTGATGCATAAGTGCAGCCGGCTTGATGTTCGTCTCCTCCTTCTCCCCCCCCCCGCCACACCCCCTCCTCCTCTTTCCCCCTGCATCGTTTCACCCTTTCCTCCCTTTTACTCCCTTCTCTATCTCCCGTCCCTCTCGCCCGCGTGCTCACCCTCGTTTATTATTCCCCCACCCGCGTCTGTTGCCGTCTTCTTCACGTGTCGTATTCCGCACGACCGCAATGGAGATGTCTCGGGGGATTTATCGGTCGTTCGCGCGGTAAACGAACGAAATCTCCATTCTTGGATAACGCTCTCTCTCGCCGCCGCTGTCTTATCGCTCATGAGGATGCGCGCGGTGAAAGTTACCGGCGAGGAAAGGAAGCTTAAAGACGACGATGGCTGGCTGGCTGGATGGATGGATGGATGGATGGATGGATGGATGGTTGGTTGACTGGCGTTACCGGGAGATCCTTACTTTTATACGTCCCCGCCACCGATGACTACAAAAAGTTTATTTCCCTACGTGTCCCGCGGCTCTCTCGGCAGACCTCGTTTACAATGCGCGAGACCGCTAACTTTCCTATATCACCTTTATCGTCGCGCGTCTCTGCGGGAAGAGACAACGACTATGAGAAGAAAAGATCACTTCTACTCGAACAATACTGATCGTGATAGACAACAGAATAGATAAATGAAGTGTGTCGTCTTAAACTTAGGTTCTATTTAAGCAACGTGAGCTTATCGGACTCCTTTCGTATAGATAACAAAAGATTATTTAACACGAAGACTATTTCTCGGATGAATTTTTAATTTAATAAAATTCTGTACAGCTTTAATTTTTTTATGTATCTTGTCTCCGCTAACAAAAAAAAGGTTAACGTTACTCTCTTCAAACTTGCATTTGAGAAACTACTATTCCGACTCTATTCCGACCATAATAATACATTTTATATAAATGTTGGAATAATTAATGTAGATAGAGAATTTCATTATCTTTGTTAAATATAAATATATATGATAGATTTGAAATATTTCTCTGAAATATTTGAACCTCTCATGATATTATACGTCGGCACGAATATTCAAATATCTGAGGGAGTTTATCGATGGGATCGACGTCGGGGGGAATTAGAGGAGCGATTGGATCGCCAAAGATCGGCTACCGCGCTACCGACAATGCGTCGATGCGCATCCAGGACGACCCGGAGGTAAGAATAATAAAATCGACCGAGTAAAGACTGGTAGCCGGAGTCCAGGAGCGGGCCCTTATCCGAAACCCAGAATTATCAAAATTACCGACG
This sequence comes from Polyergus mexicanus, assembly GCF_030449975.1. Taxonomy (NCBI): domain Eukaryota; kingdom Metazoa; phylum Arthropoda; class Insecta; order Hymenoptera; family Formicidae; genus Polyergus; species Polyergus mexicanus. Next base: position 1,738,671 of record NW_027223334.1, read on the forward strand.
CGGCGTAAGGGCAAGGAGGCGCGCAAACGGCGCATTATGATCGGGCGTGTTTCTGCGCGAAATCCTCTTCCTTCCTAGAATCAAAATGCGCGCGGCGTCGATACGCTTCGCGTGATTTCTTTAGTAGAGAGATAAGTATACGTGTAGCGCGCGAGAGAGCTATATATATATATATATATATATTAGGTGTACAACTTTGCTTCCGCCGTTTTTTTTCCCGAAATTCGACGCTTTATTGTAAAAAACTGGTTATACATTTATGATTCAAAGTATTGTCCACTCCCAATGATCGTGCCAATTCTTTCTGACTTTGACTCGAGTCTTCATTAAGTAATGCCTCCAATTCTGCATCTTCGAAAACCTTCTCTCTTCCACCGCTATGCCGCGCTTCGACGCGAAAATCACCGTTCTTGAAGCGTTGAAACCACTCACGATACGTTCTTTCACTAATAGCGGCTTCACCGTAAGTATTTGAGAGCATTCGATGAGCCTCAGCCGCAGATTTCTTCATATTGAAGCAGAAAATTAAAACCTCCCGCAAATGACGAGAATTTGGCTCGTAAACTGACATTTTCAATCGAGAATAACTTTATGACGCAGACACAAATCGACTAATGTTTCTATGGGGTTATGTTGACAGATGCCCAAGTTTATCGCATGACGTCTATGATCTATTTATTTCGACCACTACTTGCCGCTAAAGCCATCTATAGGAAAACGGCGGAAGCAAAGTTGTACACCTAATATATATATATATATATATATGTGTGTGTGTACTGGTTTTTCAAACACTGCTATTATTATTTAATTATACACGACCGTCGTACATAATCTTTACTTATCGCTCCTAATAATTTCTTTATAATTCCGCGATTTCCTCTTTATTCTATATCATTTACGGATCCTTGGGGCTTATATAAGCATATCAAAACTATTGCTTTAAACGGAAGTCACACAAGCACCGGAAACGTACCCGCAATATTTTTAATCGCATATTCCCTCAACACACACACACACACACACACACACACACAAATGTTGCTTTCAAATATCTCTCTTCCTGTCTTCATTTTTATATAATTTTCGAAATTATATCGCGCCAACATTGAGTTTCGAAGCGCGTCTGATTTTTCAAAATTTCAGACCGTTCTAAATAGATTCGAAGGGCTCGATTTCACGGCCCAATTTCCATCGACCAAATCCCTACTCATTCCATACATCGAACATCCCGTAAAGGAATGCATCGCGGACGCGGGAAGGCACCGATGGTGTGTGCACATGCGGCATTATCATTCACCCTGCCCATTATCCATCCACCGGCATCGACGAGCCAACCCCCTACCGGCATCAACCCCCCACCCCCACCCCCTCCGTAGTCCCCATCGCGGTATCCTCCTACCTCTCGCATTCGACGAGATGGAAATTCAGCGGAATCATTCGCGATTTACGACGGGGCGAACGCGCCGCCGCCATCCGCGCGGCACTTACTTGGGTTTGTATACGCGAGCAAGATGAACAGCGTTATCCGCCGGTCCCTCGACAATGACATAACAGACACCGCGGCGTATGTATCGCGGCGCGAACGAGCGAGGGAGAGAAGGAAGGAAGGAAGGGTGGGAGGGATATTGGGCGAGCGAGCGAGAACGACGCTGCCGTATTTCGAAATGGCCCTGTAATAATAATGATCGTTATTATTAACGTAACGCTGTATTTACTGTGACGTTATAATAATATAATGATCACCGTCGCGATATAATTATATAGGATGATCCACGCTCACTACGCTGTTCCTGAAACGGATAACGCTTGCTGGAAATGATTGTGCGTATACATACATACATACATACATACATATATATATATATATATATATATATATATATATATATATATATATGTGTGTGTGTGTATGTATATATATATATATACATGTATACTTGTATGAATATCTACTATGCCCGCGTAGGGCTATCGATCATTCTCCATCGCGGATTCGGTCGATGCGTAACGAGCAGTAGGGGAGAGAGAGAGAGAGAGAGAAACAGATTTGAGATAATTTCTAGTAGTGATAAAAAATTGTTCAATATTTTAATAGAGTAAAAAATTTAAATTTTATTAATTATTTTTTATTAATATATAAAATTATTATATAACGTTTAATATATATGAAAATTCTCTCCTTCTATATATGTATGTATATGCGTAGCAAGAGAGAGAGAGAGAGAATTTTATATATATAATTTTTATTTTTATATATTAAACGCATGAATTTTTGAATAATTATACTATTTTATAATATATTATAATTTTAATTTTATAATATATTAAACATTAGAAACGTTGAATAATTTAAAAAGAATGATCGAGAACGATAGTTTATAAAAAAATATGAAACATTTTATTAGAAACTGTTTCAAAATACTATTATATATTTTTTGCATGCTTTTAATTATTATTCGCGATATTATTGTCTCTCTCTCTCTCTCTCTCTCTCTCTCTCTCTCTTTCTCTATTATACAGGGTGTAACAGAGAAAGTAACAGAGGTGTAACAGAATAATGAGACAAATCAATCAGTATACAAAAATAATTGTTTAAAAAAAAAATCATTTACGATGTATTTTTTTAAACAATTATTTGTTTTTTCTTTTTGCACTAATCGATTCGCCTCATTATTCTGTACATAAAAGTATTATGGTAAGATTATCGAAAACTGAATATTATACGAATTATTTCATTTTTTTATATCAAAATATGTCAGATTAAAATATAAAATAACTCGAAAAGTATTTAATGAAAAAAATATTTTATTATAATGTCTCGGAAAGCTCTCGAGGTAAGCTACAGGAATATGTAATGAAAAATAGGGGGTTCCGTTAAAAAAATTCGAAGTGATTTTTATACGACCTTGACGATGCTATTCAAGGTCACACCAATATTATTACATAATGCGCCACTTAGAGCTCAACAACTTTTGCACGAAACATTTTTCACGAAAATGCGTTGTTTCTTAAAAAAAAAAAAAAAAAAAAAAAAACTGCTGATACGGGCGCTCTGTTACACACCCTGTATATCTATGTACTTTAAATTTTGATTCAGAGTTGCTGAGTAAGGATTTTATCTTATAGGATAATAAATATTTTCACTTTCTTTTCCTCTCTTCGCGTTTAAATAACAGTATCGTTTTTCGGCCACGATAAAATATGCAAGCCACGTTTCCGGCGCGTTATTCTCACCTTCGTCGAGATCACCGCTCGACAAAGTATCGCCGATGTAACTTCACATATTCGGCGGAGATATTTGAATATTTCCGCAGAGCCGTCGTTGAGCGTGAGAATCGATCGCGGACGCTTACGCGCGTATTACGTAGCGATAATCGACGCAGGTCGCAGGGCCGGTGCGCGGAACAAGGTCCCGCGTACTTCCTCGTAGAATAACAGACGCGGATGAGCGTTCTCTCATAACACTCGCCGCGCGAATATTATCGCTCGCCCTCGACACGGCGCGATCGGCTCTATGCGCCAACTTCGTCGGCAACAAATAACTCGCCTCTCTAGAGCGGTTTCGACGTGGCCGATCCGCCGCCCCGGGATCGCTCGAATTATCTGAAATTACAACAGTTGTTCTCGCGGAGCAATAACAATCGCGATGGGAGAGCGCGCTTTTTTCTGCTCGGACCATCGATCGTTAATAAGAAAAGCAACGAAAGAAGCGAACGGTTCGTCATTCTTTAAAAAATTATTAATATGATATTGATTTATTTAAACTATAAGTAACAAAAATTTATATAAGTTAAGAAAAAAAGATAAAAGTAAATATTATATCTTAACATATACGAATAGCATAATAGAATAAAATTATATATAACAATAATGGCTAATTATAATATATTAAATAGAATATATCGAAATAATAAAATATAATATATTAAAATATAGTAAAAAATAATATAATAAAAAATGACATAACATAAATAAATAATATAACATAATATAAACGAACATGTATAAATAACATAATAGAATAAAAAAAAAAATATATATATATATATATATTACAATAATGATTAATTATAATATATTAAATAAAATATGAAAATATAATATATTAAAATACGACATAATAAAATAAAGTAGAATATATTAAAAAATAATAAAATAATATAATGAATAATATTAAATTATTTTTCTAATAATTTCTTTTTTACAGGGATAATATATTATCACTAACGAAATATATTTTATGTTGCAATTCAAGATAGTTCCCCAAATAAATTGAAACATATAATCAGCGTGAGTATAGGCGTCTCCTCACCCACTAAGCACGTTCAATTATCGCGTTGCGTTAACCGGACTCGAGTTTGGCAGCCTCAATATTGCTACTTCATTTCGACGTAATGCTGTCGCGCTCATTTTCGCCTCCTTTCTTCCTATATATGCATATGTACACAATGTAAAGAGGCCAAATGTGTAAATTATTGTAACCGCACGGTTTCACCGGATAAACTGTAAAGTGCGTCCGTCCCCCTCACCCCGACCACTTTGCCGTAAAGCCGTTTATTTTATTACATACTTCGTAGCTGTATGCGAAGCACAAACACAACGGTAAATCACACGTATCGCACGGGACGGCTGTTAAATTTAATTTACGCTCGTATTTGTGCATACGACTTTATATTTCCCATTAGCGGGATAAAGTGACCTAATTCGCGCGCGCCTCGTCGTACATCACATACGAGCATGTACGCACGTATGTATTTTGTATACGCGCACATTCGTGTTGACTCGGTAAAAACAAGAAGTAAGAAAAAAAATAAATAAAATAAGAAGATATACGCGAAGTTTGTCTCCCCCCAAAAATTATTAACGGAAAGCCGCAGATTACGTGAGTAGATATATATTGGATGATTGCATAAGTTCGTGCCCGATTTTCATAGATGGCATTAAGTTACTGCATGGCGGAATTCTATTGTTTTCGTGTGGTAATTGTTGCTTACACCGAATAGATGACGTTGTCTTATGTCAATTTAGCGTCAGACATTGTTCAGATAAGTCCATTTGTGCATAAGAGAAATCATTAAAAATGGAGAACGAAAGGTGCATTTGCGGCATGTAATGCTATATGAATTTCGGAAAGGCGTGAGTGTTGGGATTGCACAAAAAAATATTTAAAGCGTTTATTTGGACCGCGCTCCTGCTCTCCGAACAGTCAAAAAGTGGTTTGGCAGATTTCGAAATGGTGATTTCAACATGGAGGATCAACCCCGCTCTGGACGGCCTTCTGGCATTGATGATGACATTGTGCATGCCTCAGTGGAAAGAAACCCAAGGATTACAACTGAGGATATTGCTGAGAGGCTGAACATCGATAATTCAACCGCTTTTCGTCATTTAAAAAAGCTTGGATACATTTCCAAGCTTGATACGTGGGTGCCGCATCTCCTGACTGAAAGGAATAAGCTGCAGGAAAATTGCAGGAGTTGCAATGGGAAATTCTGCAGCACCCGCCATATTCTCCAGATATTGCGCCTTTAGATTTTTATCTGTTCCGGTCTTTGCAGAATAGTTTAAATGGCAAGAATCTCAATTCCGAGGAAGCTGTCGAAAACCACCTTACAAACCTTTTTCAAGAAAAACCAAGTTCTTTCTTCAAAAATGGAATCGACAAGCTTATAGATCGTTGGAAAACCATTGTAGAAAAGAATGGAGACTATATAATTGATTAATAAAAGTGTTATCTCTAAAATATAATCTATTGAAGTTTATATTTAAATCGGGCACGAACTTATGCAATCACCCAATAAATGCACGGATTGAAAAAGATTTTGGACGGTGGAAAAAATATGGTCCCTATTAATCGCGAAAAATATGGACTATTATTTCCTTAACAAAAAAAAAAAAAAAAAAAGGAACTTTTACAAGAGGACGACAAGAATAGATTTATGATTGACGTGGACTCGTTGAATTATCGATCAATAGAGCGATATAAAACGAGATCTTCTATACTCGCGAAAAGAGATTCTTGCCTCCGTAAACGTTTGCTCTTCTGTCACTCTTTGTTCTAATTCCGGGTCGAGTTTTCGCTCGAGAAAGTTCTCGGAAGACGATCGAGGACGTTCGGTGGTATCTTTACGATTTTCGAATTACAATCGGCGAATCGCTGACTAAAAGGAAGACTCCCTACATATTTTAGGGCTGTAAATTTTTATCGGGACCGCCGCGCGCCGATAAGCCCAACGACGGCTGTATACTTGTAAAGCGATTTTAGATAACGCGCGGATATCGAGCCGGGCGTAATGGTCGCGAATACGACCGCGATTGTTGCATAATCATACGCTGTAAAATATTGCGCCGATCGTTTTATTTACGAGCGCTTTTCGACCGATGGATGGAACCGATGGCGGAACTCGCGTGTCGACATTCGTCTAACTCGAGAAAGCGCGCCCGTTCATAATACACGCATTAACTGTCAATCTAATAAATTCTTGAGATAAAAGAATAATTTTATAAAATGTTTAATTGTGCAAAAAGATTGATATTTTTTTTTTTTTTTTTTAATAGCGGAAATTTCTCTACATTGCGGGTTTTTTTGTTTTTTTTTTTTGTTTTTTTTTCCCCGAAACTGTGAGCTTTTGCAGATCTTTAAACTTGTACTCGTTTGCCCCAGATACAGATCATTTAAAGAAAAATTAATTATTTTTGCTTCCTTATAGAGGAAGCTTTGTTTTCGTGACAAAATTTTTCTTCGAGTTTCCTTTACGCTCAGGTAATTCGCATCGTGCGACTCGCGCGAACCCCCGGCGCTGCTTGTCGATTAAATGCCGCTGTCATTGTCGCGTGCACGTGCGCGATTAGACGCATGCCCCCCGATCGACCTAATCGCGTTTCCTAACCTTTGACCCTGCCGATAGAAATTAAGCAGGTTAAACTTTGACAAAAGCAACGATCTCCTCCTCCCTCCTGAAATTGTCGAATTGGCTCTCTGCATCGGGGACGATCGTCTCTTCGATCGCAGATCGAAGAAATCTTTTTTTCTCTCCATTGTCTTATTTTTCAAAATCATTAGCCAAGGAGGGGGAAGGGATCAATAACGATTAAAATACCATTTAAAAGAGCGACGACCGAAAGTCATTGTCGGAGGAAGCAAGTTCTATCTCCTCTCTCTCTCTCTCTCTCTCTCTCTCTCTCTCTCTCTCTCTGTCTTTCTTTTAGAAATAATAGTCGGCTTCAAAGTTTTCGCGAGTAATACGCGAGAGTACCCACGGGAGGAAAACAGGACGTTTTATTTTCACGCACGAACGACGACCGGCTTTGCGTGTCATTTTCTCACTTTACTCGTCCCCCCCCCCCCGGCTCCCCACATCCACCGTGAAATTGACTTCGAAGATAGTCTCGGGACGAGACTCGCGGAAGGTCCATCATTCTCCAATAAACCCTCGCGGAAGCCCGGGACGGCGCTTGTATGGTACACGCACGCGCTTATACAAGGTATCGCTTATCTTAAAATGCTCAGATTTTTACGCGAATTTTTGCGTTTTGTATTTTTGAGATTGATACCAAAAAGGGTATCGAATGATAAATTATTACTAATTAGGCAATTTTTTAAACGCGACGAAAATTTGAGGGACAAGAGTCGATCTTAAACTCAAATCAGAGTAAATGAAAAATTATAAAGACACTTGACGAAACTGGCCTCATAAAATTCTTTACTCTATAATTTCATTTCATTTTTTTTTTTTTTTTTTAGTTTATATATCTCATATATCTAATATATATAATATATAAAATACATTGCTACCCAAAACAGAAGTAAAATAGTATGAAAGTGTAGCGTGAGAGGGGACATGTAAAAAAAAAAAAAAAAAAAAAACGTAAAATTGTAAAGTAAAGAATTTTATAAGGCTAAGCTTGTTATGTCTCGTAAAATACCTTTATATGACGGTACCTTAGGTACCGCGTTACCCGGGGCACCCTGTATAACGCGTATATATTCACATATACATATAGAAAAGGGTGCGAACGAACGAGCGCGGGATGGGCGGGGTTGCGGATGCATTGCCGCGTGCATGCCGGGCTTTCTAATCAGGCATAGTACTTCTCGGAACGCATCCGCCTATATTCAATCAGTCGGGTTATAAATTTACCTAGTGTAAACGTCGAATACACACACATCCGTCCGTTTCGCCCAACGATCTCTCGTACTTATACGCGTACATCCGATTTTTCCCCATAATACTTGATGCGCGACGAGCGACATCGCTCTCCTCGTCGCGCCCAATCGCCGGCGCAAAAAAGGTACGGACAATCGCCGGTAATCGACGTGCGAGTAATGATACACTCCACGCCACGATCACCGATCCCAAGAAGTGTATATTATGGGAAATACGCGAAGATTCCTATAATTTGTGTCGCCCTGTCGTCGGCCCGATATCTCGCCCCTGCGTTCCTTTAAAAGTCGCTCGACGTGTCGAAACGTCGCGTACAAACCGGCACACACTGTATATATAAATATACCGTGCGTGTGCACACAACAGATATTCGATGGACGCGTGTCTCTGTCCATTCATTGGATATTCGAATTTCGCACAATGGTGGCTCGTATCTTTCAATATTTCTGAAATAGAATATAAAAATAGATACATGTTGTATTATCTTGTTTTCCTAGCGCGTGAAAATCTTATTAAGGCTGTGCGTGTGTGTGTGTGTGTGTGTGTGTGTGTGGAAACAATTTAATTTTTCCTTTGTAACGTAGGAGATCCGAGGAATCATTAATCTTTATGCTAAGCATAAACATATATTGTTCCGAGCCTCTCGCGTGGCTCATCGCGTTACCGCCCGGGGAGGGGGGGGGTTGGAGGGGGGAGAGCCCTTCGTTTCATTCCACACACTTTCCGAGTAAATTACCGAATGACACATGAAGGGAATAAAGGCTGTTTCATTCGCTGGATAGGCGGGGGGCGATACGATCGAATTGCAAGACGCGCGCAACGTCACTATATTCGCACACGTGCACACGCACGCGCGCTCACACACACACACACACACAACCCGCCGTACTGTGTACATAATATTTCTCCGCCGCGAGCGGAATTCGTGGAACTGGCTGCATTATTCAGCGACATTCAAAGCTCAGTTACGTGCATTATGATTGCATAACCGTAAAACGGTTGCGCGCGCGCGCGCGCTCGCGATTCTTGGGCGAAAAATTTCGCCGCGTAAAGAACAAGGTTGGGGTAGAGTAGGTTTAATTGAATTCTACGGATGGACGAACGATTTAAAAAAAGCCACCGTATATACTTGCCGCTCGTAGATATAACTCGCCGCAAAAGTACGTTTCTCTCTCTCTCTCTCTCTCTCTCTGGTGCAAGGGGGTTAGGGGAGCGGGGAGGGGGAGGGGGAGACAAGCGTATATAAAAGAGCGACTACGAAGTCGGTACAAATGTGCAACGTTCGTCTCCTTTTGAGTTAGCGAAGTGAGCGCGCCGGCTCGTTTTCCACCCTTTAGTTATAACCGCCTATGACGTTCCCATGGCATAAACAAAGCGCAACCGCCAATTCCGAAGATGAAATATTATAAGTAATAACATATATCTATACCGGGGCAGAGCCCGTGTGTTCTCTCCTCCTATCTCTCTCTCTCTCTCACCGGCGTGCCTCTCACGCCGCCTTCGAGACGAGAACGGGATAATAACACGGCACTAAACTATACCAGGGGCCCCCGATACCGTACCGATATGTAATTGTATAATTATTATTAATGATATCGAGTCTCTCTTACCGCGGTTTAAACGCGCGCCGGGGAGATATCCGATCGAACGACGCTTATACTTACTTACGGCTAACTTATACCCGTGTGTTTCCTCGCGCCTGTCCTCTATCTCTTTCTCTCTCTCTCTCTCTCTGTCTTTTTCTCTTTCCTTGTCTCGTGTGCGTGCTCCAAATGGCGGTTGTCAACCTCTTCGATTCCCGAAGAACGCGAAAGCCGACTAGTGTGTCAATTATATGTTTTGTTCCGGCTTGAAAAGAGTTTCTGAGCCAATAGCGAAAAATTCAATGTAATATACAAAGAAATGATTTTGTGCGTGCATCATTGTGATTACTGTCCCGGACAATTACAATAAAATACAATTACAATGTATTTGGGAGACTCTAGAAAAAAAAAGAGAGAAATTGAGTTTAAAAGAAGCACAAAATTATGAGAAACGAAAACTTCAGAGTCCTCACCTTCGCAAACGAGGCTGCGTACATGTTGGCAGAAAGATATTTTTTGAACCAACGGACAGAATTAATCAATTTTTAACCAACATTTCGATCAAACCAATGAGAATTCGCGGATCAGGGCTGTCCTCTCGAGGTATCTTGGACTGGACGACCATTGATGCCTTGGCGAGCCGCGAAGACGTCCAATAATTCGCGGCGTTATTTATTACGTTGATGGTAATTTTTCGATCGAGGCAGGCGGTCGATCTATCGGACGATGATAAATAGCCCGTTGCAAGGGCTGAGATGAACGGCCGATACGGGACGGAGAATCGACGGAGAATCACGGCTTAAACGGAACGCAGGGACGTGTGATTCCCAACGTGTCGCAAACTTATTCTTCGTCTCTCGCAAGGATTCCGCTCTTATGTAAGGCTGCCGTTCTATTTTTGAGAAGAATGGTCCGTTTCCGGTGTTGAAAGGAGCATCGGCCACAAATCCACAAAACCGTGTCAAATCAATATCGTTCAAATCCGTTGCGTAGAAGAAGTTACGTAAGTCACCGCAAAAGTATTGGTATCGGTTTCTTGATTCTTCTCGTTTTGCATTGGCCGATCCATCGATCGAAGCCAGCGATCTTTATCAAATTTCTGAGAAGACCACGGGAAAATTTAGTTCATCTCTACCTTTATTGTACACGGGAATACTTAACGTAAATAGAATCAAATATCTTCGAGATATCTTCATTCAAAAGCGATTAGTGACGATCCGAAAGTTGGTAACGGCTTAGTAAGGACGGGCTTAAAGCCGCGCGATTGAAGAGAAGAGAGGAATTAATTCTCGCTTTGTAACGGCAAACATTACTCGGACGTGTCGTGCATGCGTGGGGGGGGGGGGGAGGGGAGGGGAGGGAGGGACGAATGATGAGGTGAAGATGATAAAGCGCGGCGGGCGAGGGAGATGAAGAAGAAAGAGGACAGGAGGAAAAGAAGAAGAAGAAGAAGAAAAAGTCGGACGCGCGGAATATTAAGAGCTCATTAACATAAGGGGACAGGAGCGTGTGTGTCCTCCGCGATCGTGACGACGTTATCGATTGTAGTCCTAGGTAAGAGCACGTAACGTGCGTACAAACGCACCCACGAACCCGACAATGAGGTGGACGGAGGTTAAAGACACGCGTCGTGTAGCGGCCACGTGGTAGGGGAAGAACGTTGCCGAGGATAAAGAGCCTCGCGCTTGGAAAAGAATGGGCAAGAAAGGATGACGACGACGACGACGACGACGATGAGGTAGAGGGGAGGGGGAGGCAAACGGGGGGGAAGGAGACAGACCCCCGCGACACGAGAAGTCGCGGCATTGTCAACTGCGGGGACTATACGGCGCGTTACTGGTAACCGTAACTGTACACCTGCATTCCGATCTTCTGAATAATGCCGGAATAATACTCCGCGGAGAGAAAAGAAAAAAAAAAGGAGAGCTGTACGGACGTACACCATGGGCGGCCGAGGCCACGAGGAGCGTTTTCACGCGTTTACTCGAGCCCCTCCCCCCCCTCCACTTGTTCCTTCATAGTCGCTTGAATAGAATTTAAGAATAATATTAGCGTGGCACGAAATTATTCGTGCGACGAAATTAAAAAATCGAGATATGTGTCCGTACATACGTAACATATTAAAGATTCCCATATATTCTGATATTACCTACAAGATTTAGTAAAATGAAAATATATGAAGTTACCTGAGATGAAGAGATTCGTCCGTTTTTTTTTTTTTTTTTCAGAAATATTTGAATATGTAAAATTAATATATAAAAAATAATAATAATAAATTAATTAAAATTAAAAAAATTTTTAAAGAAAATAAAAATCTCGTTAATTAAAACAATACTGTATATTAGCAGAAATTTGAATTAATTGGCAGTATTAAATCGTCTTATATCCCCAATTCTCGAAAGCACTTTTTAAATGCGATTACTTCATTCCGCGATTATTAATTGGTTCGATGCATCCATGAGTCACGATTCCGCTGGAGGAACGCGTTCACGTCGTTCGAGTTCCCATCACTTTAGAAGGCCCAGAAGACAGACGGTAGTTCGTCTCTGGGGCTCACGTACCCGGGGCATAAGACCCAGAAGGAAGGCCTGACTCTCTCGCGCGCGTGCGAGAGAGAAAGAAAACAAGAGAGAGAGAGAGAAATACCATCATAGCTGCATTACGTGGCGATGGCTTTCCATGGGATTCGACTAATTTCAGGCTCGAAACGTTCCATTAAAGATTCAGCATGTAATTGCGTACGATCGTAGGAGATCGCCCCTTGGTCCTGATCCATCCTATCCGTCTCCTCCGCGTTTCCTCCTTCTCCTTTCCTCCCCTCCTCCTCCTCCTCCTCCTCTCCCTCTCGTCCCCAAGTCGGACGTGCCGCAGTGCTCGAGGAATTATCATCGAACCGAATGATCGCGCGTAACCGTCGTACGTGAGGCAATCAGAGAATCGCGCGGCGGAAAATTTGTCCTAATGATCCCTCGCTCAACCCGGCCCGGTGGTCCATTCGCCCCGATCTGTCACTGACAATGAGAGTTGTTGTTTTAATCCTAGGTCGCGTGCTTGGGTCACGCATTACTCGTATCTAAATCGTATTATGGAATCAGGATGAGTAGCGCAACAGAACGGGACGAATAGTATAGTTTGCAGTTGATTCGTGTTCCGCTCGATCGAACTATTATTACCTCTATTAAAGGAATAATTGCGAATTTAATAAAACGTGAAATAATGTCTTACAATTCTAATGATTATTATTTCGTACGTATAGAGAATGTTGGGGAATATTTAGCGTTATTATCTCTAATTTATTTTAAATTTTTAATTATTTTATTACGATTCTTATTAAGAGTATTTTATATCTTTTTATTATTATTATTATTTATTTATTTATTTATTTTTTTATTCGATAAGATATTTTCCACATATTGCGCCATCATTAGGTTTCACTCACACATTGCGGGATCTAAATTATCACGACGGAGAGAGTGTGGTAATTTAAACGATGAAAATCCATGGAGATTTCTGTCGCTCGACGCGATTTCGAGCGAATCTTCCCTCCGCGCTCGCACCCGGGGATGGCTCTCCCCTCGAAGCGGACGAGAAAGCGACTTTCCGAAATTCGAAATTGTCGACGAGAGCCGTGCGATAAAGCGGACCGTTTCCAGCGGGCACTTAGATACCGCAATTTGCTAGATGGTCGCCCAGGGCGACCCATCCACTCCGGCAACCTTTGCTTTGTGTCTCCGGCGGACAGGACAGCAGGGGAATTCGATTTAACTACCACGTGTCCGAGAGACGCTCCTTATACGTGTGCCCGTGTGTCTCCCGTGTGTACCCTCCTCGTCTACAGGGTGCGTGCGAATTTCAGAAACGTGCCGGATTCACTCGAGACGATTCGCGACGAGACGTACGTAAAGATACGTCTATCCGACCCAAATCGCCGCCCTATGCAAATGCAGTCGGATGCATCATAACAAAATTAATTCCGATTCAGTTCAAGTTAGTCATTTTGATCTGTCTCGGAGCGATATCACGCTTTCCTACGATCGTGGTAGCCCCGATGATGACCGTGGCAATTTCACGGCCAGGCCACCCGGTATATTGTTTTGGTGCATGGACAAAGGACAGGTATGCATATGCACCGCGTCCCTCATCTATCCGCCATGGAAATGCAATGTAATTTAATGCGAAACGTTTGACGTCGGTTTTCGATGTCTTTGCGCGGCCGCGCAACATATATATATATATATATATATATATATATATATATATATATATGTATATATTATACATATTCTCTGCATGACACGGCATAAATGATAAAGAGGTTTCGTTCCCGGGACGGTTCCTCGTTCCTTATAGGTGTTATTTAGGAAGGGTAAAGACATTGAAAATTATCGTTCGAATGTATTTGAAAAAGGCAGCACGAAATATAAATATGCCAATGCGTTCATTAGACTTGATTTTAAATAAATTTTTCTTGAAAAAAAAAAAATAATATTAATAATAAATAATCGCGTTAAGTACATATTTCGCGAAGCGATACCGAAATTCGAGCAAGAGGAGGATTTTCGCGAGGCTCATCCTCAAAGTAAGTCATCGAGACACACTCTCTCTCTCTCTCTCTCTCTCTCGATTTCCCCCCCACCCCCACCCCCACCCGCCTCTCGTTCGAAGGACGGGCTTTCCTCGGATCTTCGATGCCACACGTCGATGAACTTATAAAATATCATTAATCTTCGACTTTCGGGATCGACGGACGCGCGCCGCAAACGTGTGTTTACGCATCCGTTTAGGCCTGATTTATCGCGGCGGATTATCGGAATACCAGAAATACCGTATCATTATCCCGCGCACATCTCGCGTTTCGTTCGCGCAAAATTTACAGCCGGAGCTCGCGGACTCTCTCTCTCTCTCTCCCTCCCTCACTCAATCGTGACGGATTATCCTCGATCCTGCGTACGGAGGTCGATCCGTCCTTATCTTATTTTTGCAATCCGCTTTCCTCGACGCGCTCCGAGACTGAATATATATATAAGTCTATTTATTCATTTTTTCCCTTGAGTCATGCCTCCCTATTTCGCGTCATTTCCGCAAAAGCGCCAAAAAAAAAAAAAAGTTTTCTTTCTCTCTCTCTCTCTTTCTTTTTTGCTCGGTAATTAAGCCTTTGCTCTCGTCCTTGTGCATTCGGACCGCATTTATCGTAGAACAACCAGGCAATTATTTCTGAAGGGCATTTAAATATTGTAGCTGGGCGAACGGCGTGCGCGCCGCCCCGCTAAATTTACGATTTCTATAAAATTTCTAAGGTTATTACGATGAAATTTTTACGGCCGCTCTTTTTAAAACATCTCTTTGTTCTCTGCGCGCGCATGCATATGCGTATGTATGCTGGTTGAATTCGCCGACGTTACCGCATTCTACCGCGAAACATCGGGCAAGTTGCCGGGATGCAAGCAAGGGGAGGGATAGGCAGGGGGATTTGGACAAAAGTTAATTTGCAATTTTAATATCCTACTTTTTGTCTTCAACGATGATTTAATGGAACGAAGGTCGGGGCGATACTGTATACATGCACGTTGCACAAGTAACGTCGCGATTGTCTCAATATATAGGCAAAAATGCATTACAGTACTCTGCGTTGATACCACTGCTTCCGTTGAATTCGGTGAATCGAAGCGCGAAAATGTCATGGTTGATAATGAAGAATGTTTTTCATAAAATTTTGCCCGTGTTAAATAATTATTGTTAAATCTATAATTTAGGATGATTAGATAACTCTGTATCTAATTATTGATACCAGGTATATAAATATGAAACCGGAATTTGCCCATAGATGGCCCTAGCTGTCAATGTAGTTACCGTCAAACCGCGTCATTGGCGCCATTTTCTTGTTTTGACATCTGATAAAGATTTTCAACTCACAACAATACAAATTTCATACAACAGCATAGCTTTTAATAGCGTTCAACATGTCGAATTTTGTGCCTGGAAACTACGATTTGCGGACAGCATTGATTTTCTGTTACCATTTGAAGAAAACTGCTGCAGAATCGCATCGAATGCTTGTCGAAGCTTACGGTGAGCATGCTCTTGGTAAATCACAGTGCTTTGAGTGGTTTAAAAAATTCAAAAGTGGCGATTTTGACGTGAGAAACGAAGAACGTGGAAGACCACCGAAAAAGTTTGAAGACAGCGAATTGCAAACATTGTTGGATGAGGATGACGCTACCGACGACAAATGATCGATTTGAATCAAGCTTTGCGTGAAAAACGACCAGAATATCAAAAAAGGCAACGCAAAGTGATTTTGCTTCATGATGATGCACCATCGCACACAGCAAAACCGGTCAAGGAAACGATTGAGGCGTTTAGTTGGGAAATACTTTCGCATGCGGCTTACTCACCAGACTTGGCTCCATCCGATTACTACTTATTTGCATCGATGGGACACGCGCTTGCCGAGCAGCGCTTCACTTCTTACGAAAATATACGAAAATGGGTCGATGACTGGTTTGCCTCAAAGGAGCAACAGTTTTTTTGGCGTGGCATCCACAAATTGTCAGAGAGATGAGAAAAATGTATAGGTAGCAATGGGCAATACTTGGAATAAAATATTTTTTATCATTTTCATACAATAAACGTGTATTTTTTATACAAAAATTCCGGTTTCATATTTATATACCTGATACATCGAATGCGAGCGCTAACTCTATCCAATTATTCAATTATATTCTCGATCGCTAAAGTTATATAAATCTAATTACCATATAAAGTGTTATCTAACTGCTGTTATTAATTCTAATTGTACAATTTAGTTTTCTTAAAGATTAAAGTCTAATCCGTATAAAGCGAAATCAATCGCTTTTTATTTTATTAACGTGTCCTAGATTAACGCGGCCTAGTATCTTCGCGGAAAGCGCGTCGCTGAATAGTTTGATTTTAATCATACTGGAGGTGCGTACACACGCGCTGCCGCGAATAATATTGGTCTTACGTTC
Source organism: Polyergus mexicanus (assembly GCF_030449975.1). Taxonomy (NCBI): domain Eukaryota; kingdom Metazoa; phylum Arthropoda; class Insecta; order Hymenoptera; family Formicidae; genus Polyergus; species Polyergus mexicanus. The sequence goes on from NW_027223334.1 coordinate 1,755,408, forward strand.
AATCGACTATCGAAGCATCTCTCGACTCGGAAATCGAGTTTGGTAGGCGCCAAGAGCGTAGTCCTTATCGCGATGCGAGGACTCGATTAACCTCCTTACGTCATTCTCTGGACTGTCGCGTTTACAATAAGGTGGCTGTATTATTTATCGACTGTCATCCTTAATAGATGAGGTAATACTATAACAAGAAACGATAAAAACTGCAACGTGCCTCGTGTTCGGGAATTAATAAGAAATGACGATTATATAGGACGTCCCTCTTTCTCCCTCCTCCCCTCCCCCCACCCTCCCTCTTCCCCAAGCCATCCACCGGCGACCCCCGCGATTCATATTGTCAATTCTTAACATCGAGAGATTTTTATTTTTCATCTATATTATTATTTAATCATCGTAAATCCTTCTAAAGGTAGCATTATGTACGATTTTGATTTTTAATCAATTATCAATATTTAAAGGTGGATCTTTTTATTCGTATCACGATTTTGTCTTATAAATTGATTATCGATATATAACTATTTATAGAATCAAGACTATAAACGTAATTTTTTTTTTTTTAATATTTTTATATTCGTATTAGTTGAAATGCAAAAATATATATAAGAAATTATTATATATATATATATATATATATAATAAATATTCCAATATATATAGATAAAGGAGTTTAAAGTTATACCTTGAAATATGAAGAAGACTTTGGGGGATGACGTGGGATAAGTTTCGTCGATCACGGAAACTTTCGGAACTCGGTTCTCTGAATGGGATTTCAGATTCGTGGCAGTGGTTTCCCCTCGACATGTGTTCCCCTTTCATCCTTCTACCACCGCAGTCTCCCTCAACCTTTTCCACGATGGGCGCCCACTGTGAGGGCGCGCGTATTGATTCGTGGCCGCAGGTGAGAGACCGATGATTATATCGATCGAGTCTTAGTTCCACGGGCGGGCGAATCCAGCGGGGAGGGAGGTAATTTCGATATTCGGCGTTTCGGTACCCGGTAGCATGATCGGCGTAGCCCTTATGCGCGCTGTTTGGACGGTGGCGGCCTCGGGGCACTGATATTACCTACCTACCTACCTACCTACCTACCTACCTACCCCCTTGATCAGCGCCTACGTCGAAAATCACGGCGAGGCGTGCGAGCGAGAGCGAGAACGGGGTGGGACGTGGACAGGGAAACATTTTATTCCCAAAATCGTCGATGTCGGAGTCGACATTTTTTGCGTCTAGCCGGTAGTAAGTGCAGGTTGTGCGCTCTTTTTAAGTCGACGGGAGGGGGGGCGAGGAGTACTCTGCGTTGATACCACTGCTT
>NW_027223334.1:1756816-1796311 GCF_030449975.1 Polyergus mexicanus
GGAGGTTTTAATTTTCTGCCTCAATATGAAGAAATCTGCGGCTGAGGCTCATCGAATGCTCTCAAATACTTACGGTGAAGCCGCTATTAGTGAAAGAACGTGTCGTGAGTGGTTTTGAACGCTTCAAGAACGGTGATTCTCACGTCGAAGCGCGGCATAGCGGTGGAAGAGAGAAGGTTTTCGAAGATGCAGAATTGGAGGCATTACTTAATGAAGACTCGAGTCAAAGTCAAAAAGAATTGGCACGATCATTGGGAGTGGACAATACTTTGAATCATAAATGTATAACCAGTTTTTTACAATAAAGCCTCGAATTTGGGGGAAAAAACGGCGGAAGCAAAGTTGTACACCTAATAATTTTTAAATATTACATGCTATAAAAAAAAACGTTAAATTTATTACAATTTTTATATTTATTGTTCTTTATTTTTGCGTAATTTTTATAATTCTTACGTCCTTTTATGTTCTTTCGCCTATTATAAGAGAGCAGTGGATGTCACAACCGTAACGTCCAGATGCTTATATTTATTGTAGATACTTAACGCACTGTGACAGCACAGAAAATACACGGAAGCAATGACGGTACGACCGTGAAATCATACTTCCCAAATGAGCCTCTTATCACGAATCTCTCTATCGTCTTTATTCGTCGCGGAATACGATGGAAGCCAATGGCTGTCAGCAAATTCGTGCTGATTTGTCGGAGAAATTCTCTCCGTTCCGTATTTTCTGCGATTTAACATGTAAACCACTGCGCTTTGTTTACTTTCCAAGAAAGAACACGCCAGTCTCGTCTTCCATCGGTATAAGAATAAGGAAGGATGAGAATAAAAATAAGAAAGGATATTTCATTATTCGATGTTAACATCCAACTAACTGTAATACCTGCAGCTAAATAATTCTAATCGTATACGTTTTGATTATAATAATTGTAATCATTTTTTTTTTTTTTTTTATTAAATCCCCAAAAATTGTATTAGGTTTCCAATTTTTCCCATGTTCACTCAAGATAAGTGAAAGAATAAAAACAAAGAATTTATTCAATATCCGAACAAGAAAATTGTAATTAGCTGATTAGTTATCAAACGTATAATCAAAATAATTGTAAAGAATCAATCATTCAGTTAAAATCTGCGGAATCTATCGAGATTGAAATAAACGCGAGACTAACCACTCGCCTTGACATTGAGGTGAAAGATTTTAAATGATCCACCTTTCATTCGCTACACGTAATCGTTAACATCTATCGGAAAACGAAATGGAATAAGATACGCGGCTTGGATGACTAATTTTCGGTTTCAGTTTGTCAGAATTTGAAGCTGAACGAGGGGACGCGAAGCGCGTCGGTGGCCGTTGTAAAAGGGAGGGAGGGAGGGAGGGACGGTTGGTTTAAATTCTCTTCCGTCACCGCAAACATGCATATAACGCAGCCAGGCGGTGCGTGTAAACGTGTAAACGCCGGACGGTGCCAACCGCTAAATACAAAAATCTCCAACCACCTGTGAAGCCGCCCGGCGCCGCTGATGTAATGCGTGCTGCGTATGTGCGTACCTCCTATGTACGCGTACGCGTACGTAACGCGCGGGTGTAACGTTTCCAAGTTAATTACAGCATAATTGCGGTCGACATTTTGTTGCTTGTCGCAGTTGTCGACCGCGGGCCCGCCGCCGAAAGCGCATCGCTTTCAACCCTTTTCGCGCCGCGAAATTCTTGCGATATCGCGAGCGCGCGCGCGCGCCCTTTTCCTCGCCGGCCCGACATCCCCGTCACCGAAGCCGCACCGCGGACGGCGAATTATTTTGCTCGAATCCGCGTTTCGCCATTCGTCTCGGTCGACGAATTCGTGACGGGCTCGACTCGCAGTTGCGCAACCATTTAATCTATTCGCCGAGATATTTGAGATCGAACATTAATAAAATAGGCTGCAATGTGCGTCGGGGTAATCTTTTCGTTTTTTTTTTTTTTTTTTTTTTAGCTCGATCCAAATTCGTCAAAGAATTCATCGAATTAATTCCCATACATTTTATGTATCTTGGAATAATATAAAGAAATATCATAAAGCCTCTTGATCAATACTATGAGAGATATGTATTTGTCATCATGGTGCCCTTTTCCAAAGTTGTATCTCGTTTACCCTTAATGAGCTTATCTCGAAAAGATGCCATTTGTCTCCCGGGAGAGAAATAATAGTTTCTTGCTACCTTGAAACTCGATGGCACTCGTATCGTGTCGAGCGAGGTGCAACTTCCGTGAACCGTGAGACGAAAACACGATCGGGGAAAAGGAGAGCGATGCGGTAGCGTTGAAAGGGGGCGAGAAGGGTGGACGGGGTAAAGACAGAAGGGGGGGAGGGGGGACGGAAGCGCGCGCGGAGATGTGGACGAGGCACAAAAGCGCGAGATATTCAACCCTATCGGTGCGTATATAGCCACGGCGGGGGCGACGGCAGCTCCCCCAACCCCCATAAATTGATGCCGATGTATCTACGCGGCCCCGGCGCGTTATACGTCTGAATATTACGCACACTCGGCCCTCGCCCCCCCCCCCCTCACCCCACCCCCGCTCTACATCCGCTCGATCGGGGGCGGACGGCGGCTGCCGGGGTTGGGAAGGAAGGGGCCGTAGGGGGGGGGGGTGAAGGGGACGATGGCGTAGGGAGGAGGCGGCGTACCTACACGAGCCGCGCCACCACGCCTCGGTTATGCCGTATAGAACACAATTAAGTAAATGAGCACGGGTTGCGCTCGCTATAGATACCCTCTATTATGTGTATTGATCTCTAGCGCGGACTCCAGTTACACGTAATACGTGTTTTGTCGTTTGTGCGTTCGTACGTGGCGGCCGAGCGTATGCATGCGAGCGCGTGCAAGTGCACGGAATAGATATGGCGACGAGGGAGAGGGTCGGAGAGAGAGAGAGAGAGGGAAAGATGATGAAGGGACGGTGGATAGGGATAGCGAGAATGAGAAAGGAAGGAGGAGAGAGACAGAGAGAGAGAGGGATAGATGCCCGGGTACGAGAGCTTTGCCCCGGTGATATTCCCGAGTCGAATCCCTAGCTAATGAAAGGTCTACGAAGTAGGACGAGCGACGAAACGAAGGAGAAACGCGTGGACGGCTCCATCGGTTTAATGATTTAATCATCATTTAGTAGAAAAAAGTCGGACGCGAGCGGGTGAAATTTTTTAAAGCGCACTCGGGGAGTCGGCGATTCGATCGGGGATTCGACATCACGAGGCAACTGTCTGGTGGACATCACGGGCAAAGCCCGAACGAAGGGATTACGCATCTCGAAAATGTTCGCTTCGAAATTGAAAATGATCAAACGTGTCTTGCGGATATTTTCAAATCTCTGTACAAAAATATTGAAGATGTAGGGAATGTATAATTTCGCTCTCGATTACGCACATTTAAGTAAAGTTTGCGATATATCATCGATATAATCGCACTGCTACTGACGCTCTTTTTTTTTTTTTTTTTTTTTTTTGTATATGGATGGAAGATAAAAATTCTTTTCAAATAGAGTTCCATTCGGATGGTAATTGGCTCCACCGAATCATCTCATTTACAATTGTTAGTAATGCGTTATTCGAGCTAATTAGCTAATTGGGATACATTCTCGTTTGCTAGCGTTGATTTTTATGCGTCGCGTATCGCCGCGGTACGAGTGACACTTCCTTTATCGTCCAGGCCTGTCATTCGATGCTCCTGAGAAGATGTCTCTCTCGCGTACGTTAACCCTAGTCAAGTGCCCGCAGTCAAGTGCATTTAAAAACATACGCCGCCCCCCCTCTTATGAACGTAAAGTAAATACGACTCATTGTGTACGCGGTAAAAGTTATAACCGGTGCTGAAGAAAAGTCGTGCTAAAAAAAAAAAAAAAAAAAATATGTGAGCACACGCACGTATACACGCATAAACGTACGCCTGTCGCTCGTGTTACAATCAAAAACTCTCCGACACTTTTCGCGCGAGCGAAAATTCAAGGATTCACGCGAATTGGCAGTAGCTTCACGCTATACATTCCCGGGGGGGTTTAACAATGGGGGGGCATTATTTCCCGGCCGTGCGCGTTGCAATCTTCGCTGCAAGTTTCTCATGATATTTAATCAGGCGGACGCGCGATTTTTCTGCGTTCTGCCGCTCTCTTTCTCTCTCTCTCTCTCTCTCCCTCCCCCCTTCACTTTTCGTTTCCTTTTCTTCTTTTTTTTCTTCCTCCCCTTTTCGAGGGAAGAGCTTTTTCCTGAGCGGTCGCTCCGCAAAAATTTTCCCCCAAGCGCGAATAATAAATTCCGTTTTACGAGGCGCTCTTAATTCAAGTGGAAATCGTTGTAGTTACGTGTTATCGCCGTCTTTGTCCTTCTCCTCCTCCTCCTCCTCCTCCTCCTTCTGCGACCGCGCCGCGATTCATTCCCTCGTTCTTTCTTCAACTATTGCAAGTAGGTTGCTACGACTTATGTGTATTTACTGCGGCCCGCCAGCAGGAAACGGAAAGATAGTTATCTGATGGCGAGAGGGTCGGCGAGATAGAGAAAAAGAGAGAAAAAACAAATGGAGAACAACAGAAAGAGAGACAGAGAAGGGTGAGAGAGAGAGAGAGAGAAAGGGACGGCGTAGAGAGGTGGCCAGGTAGACGCCATAGTTATTTATTTTCCCGCGGCTGATTATAATATTACGCAAGCCGGCGGTATACGCTCGCGTAATGCGGATGCAAATGCGACAGAGACGAGTTATACCGAGTGTCGACTCGGCGAAATCTTGGGGCCCGGAGCCGTATTTTATTCATACGCCGCGCGCGATGCCCTGATTAGCTGTGTCTGCTCCGCGTTTACGGATATTTATACATCACGCGTACCTACGTGTGCATTATTGAATAGACGATACGTGTCATCGTCTAATATTTGCAAGAAAAAAAAAATATATATATATACTGGGTGGCCCATTTTAATCCATCCAGTCGAATATCTCAAAAACCAAGCCCGGAAGAGAAAACTGTTTCAAACAAAAGTTGTATGGCTCCAAGGGGGCCGTAAGATGGTGACGATGATTTGACCTTGGAAAATAATTTGAAGGTTATGTGAAGGTCAACTTTAAAATCTTAAATAGAAACCCCCATTTTTTATTTAGTATTCTTGTAACTGACATCGAGAGCTTTCCAAAACACTATAATAAACTATTTTTTTATTCAGTACTTTTTGAGTTATTTTATATTTTAATCTGACATCTTTTGATATAAAAAATTAAATATCTCATAAAATATTCAGTTTTCGATTATCTTACCGTAATACTTTTATATACAGAATAATGAGACAAATCAATTAGCGCAAAAAAAAACAAGTAATTGTTTAAAAAAATACATCGTAAATAATTTTTTTAAAAACTATTATTTTTTTATACTAATTGATATACTGTATTTGGAAAATTTCTGTTTTCCTATTAAAAAAATATCCGAGTCTTGTGTTCAATGTTTAAGGCATACATTCACGTATTTATTCCGTATTATTAGTGACAAAATTTATCTGTTAAAATTTATAGAAAGAAATGTTGATTTTATTCTAGAATAGGAGCAAGAGCGACTGTAGACCGTCAATAAAAATTTTTCAAGTTAATTTTATCATTAAAAATATGTTGATTTTACGTAAGCCTTATTTTAAAATTACTGTGAAGTTCGCGTTCATTTTGTGTTGAAACATTAACACAGGATTAATGTCACCGTCCAATATATCGATATTAAATTAAATTAATATAAAAAATTAATTTAATTAAATTAAATTAACATAAAAAATTCTATGAACACACGATATTTGTCAAATTTGATAATCGCCAAATTTTTCAACAGAGCATATCGTTGTATGTGCGCGCGCACGCGCACATTTCGGCTGTCATGTTTAGGGAAGATTAAAAAGATATTCTAGCCGCGAAATGCGCGCACATAAAAAGCGATCTTTAATCCGACGAACAAACGCATTATTCTTATGCTACGTTGCATTACTTACGATTGCATTCGGTCGTGCACCGCTTATTCCTGCCGCGTATATGCATTCCGAGCGCGGATGCGCGTACACGCAGAGGACACGCAACGTACGCACTGCCGTGCGCGCAAGATGCGTTTATGTAACGCGTGTACAGAGCAAAGACACGTAAACGCGCGGCGACACGGACGAGGGAGCCCTCCCTCCCTCCCCCCCCCCTCCCCCACCCGCTCTGTGTGTTTCGCATAACGACGTATTATTTATATAAGCGACGTTGTGTCTCGACAAATCGTTCTACTCTCGCAAATTACTCGGAATATAGACGGGCGTAAGTAATATAGCTATACAGAGGGCGCGGGAACGCAACTCGCGGCGAAATTTCGCATGCTATTTTCAGCAAATTCATGCAGATTTCAATGTAACTCCGGTATCCGCTAAATTAGAGAGACCCCGCAACGATAAATGGCGGACATATATTATTTGCGCGCGGATAGAGGGCTGAAAGAAATTGAACGAACATAAGAGAAATAGGAAATATTGGGAAACGTCAAGAATTTTAAATGATAATCCGAGAAGAGTATGTGTGAATTTGTACTTGCGTCGTGGGGAATTTAAATTAATGCCGCCGATTTAATTTCGCGCGAAAGATTCATGAATATCAAAGATTGTCTTTCCAAAAATTTCTCATCCTTCCATCTCTCGGTATACACAATCCGTCGTTCGCATTTTGGTAAAGTGTCTTGAGTGTCGGGAATAAAATTTATCCGAAACACGCGGGCTCGCCGCAGTATACATAACGAGGAAAGAAAGGATGTCAAAATATTTCGATTACATTGTTAAACTCTTTTAAAGCACACGGGTAAAAAAAAAACTCGGTAGGAGAGAGAGAGGATAGGTAGATAGATAGATAGACAGATAGAGTCGACGCGGCGGTTTATTATGTTCCGGTTGGGAAGCCACGAGAACAATATACTCGGGATATACACGTAAGTGGTGTAAAATGACGGGGCGAGAAGATTCGAAAATAACGGAGGAACGCAAATCTAGAGAGACACCGTATCCACAATTTGGCGACGATGCAATTAAGATGCGGAAAACAAATGGACGCAAGTAACGATCGCGTATAAAAAATAAAGCGGTGAATTGTATCATAGGAAGGAGGAGGACACGTGGGGAAAGAGAGAGAGAGAGAGAGAGAGAGAGAGAGAGAGAGAGAAAATGAGAGAAAGAGAAAAGTTTATTCAGCGAGAACGAGAGAGGAAAGAAAAAAGGGGTTGGGAGGAAGAAGGATGGAAAGCAGCGCGAAACGCGCGGACGACGAGCGCGTTTTGAGCGTCGTCGATCAATTAAATCCTTAATAAAAGTACTTCGTAACCAGATTTCGCTTACGAGATAATAATGCGCATTATACGACAGCTCTCTTATGCGTGAGACGACGACTCGCGCGCACGCACGCATTCACGCACGGACTTTATACACGGCATAAACGCACGGAACGCGCGCGCGCGCGCGCGGCGAACGCCTTCCATCGCGTTCTGTATAAATAGGGTGTCCCGGCCGGAAGCGCGCGCGGCGGCCTCGCGCCGGCGTAACGTTATTTTCTAATTTCCCATTCATGGGCTACCGTTTAGTTTCGATTTGCCGCTTCGTTACGACGCCCGGAGATTTACACGGTCAGATAGGATTGTTGCACGCCGTCACTTTCCCCTCCCCCCCCCCTGTCCCCTCTTCGCCATCTTTTTCCCCCTTCCTCCTCCCTTCCACCTCATCCTTCTTCCCGCCGCCTCGTTTTATATAACCATCTTTCGTCACCGCGAACGCGATCCCCCTCCAGATATCTCGCTCCGCGATAATCTTTTCTTTCTGCTTTTTTTTCTCCGCGTTTCTTTCCTTCCCTCCCTCCCACTCCCCTCCGATTCGTCCGCCGATCTTTCCTGGAAGATAATGCTCGGCCGCGCACTTTGCATTTCAAATGCGAGAGAGCCGGACGGACCGGTGGATCGATCGCGAATCGCTATGGTACCGACTAACAACGCTAAAAGGGAATAATTTTAACCGGCGATGCGACCGGCCGATTAGGTTGGTAGGTGCAACGCGTTGCAGCGCGGGTTACAGATTGCACTTTGCGTTGCAACGCGCGTCGTTTAATCCGAAGACGGAGGCCGTGATCTTACAGTTAATTAATTTGCTAACGAGACTGAGACATTTCTATCTTTTTTTTTTCTTTCTTTCTTTCTTTCTTTCGCGCTTTTTATCTCTCGAATATAGAAGATATATTTCTTCTTTCTCCGAGAAAATATAAATGATTTGTTGTGCTGAATTTATTATAATGGAACTCGCTTTTCTTGGATATTTAATCCTTAACATCGGCGGCACACTCTTTTCGGCTGAGAATTTTCTAGATCCAGCCCTGGTAATAATTTTAAGTGCGGAGCTCGCTCGCTAATTTAAAATAACGAGCCGCGGAAATCTGCGCGCCGTCGTCGTCGTCGTCGTCGTCGTCGTTCACGAGGACAAACCTCCGGCGTGTCCCTCGCGAAGTGGACCGGGGTCTCGGTCGCCATCTGTTCAAGGTAAACGATTTTTATTGGTGCTCGATAAGGGAAACGAGAGAGAAGTTTTATATGGCGACCACGAAACGGACGAAGGGAAGGAAAGATGGGGATTATACGGAATGCGCTTAAAGGGAGAAAAAAAATTTTTGTTATAAATGAATCGATCACACATTTGTAAAACTACGTGACTGACGCAAAGCTGATTTTGAGACAAAACAGAAAAGACTGTCGAGAGATACTCTTGTGTTACCCCCATGGAATTTTTACAAGGGGACCATGAATAGCTTCTTTATGTGAAATATGCTTTTTCTATTTTATATATATTAGGTGTACAAATAAGTTTCCGCCGTTTGACAAAAGTTGGCGCCACCAGTAAGTTATGGTTAAAATTGTCAGATGTAAAACGTCCTTATCGTAAGATTGGACATCAGTCAATAACATAACCTTAAAATATTAGTGATTTTTTATCAGTATAATATATTCTTTTGTGTGCGAAAATGTCGAGTTTTCAGCCGAATAAAAGCGTCATTTGCGAAAACTTTTGATTTACTTCTTCAATTTGAAGAAATCTGCAGCTGAGGCGTATCGATTGCTCGTAGAAGCATATGGTGAGGCTGCCTTAAGTGAGAGAAGTTGTCGTGGGTGGTTTCAAAAGTTTAAGAACGGTGAATTTCACATCGAAGACAAAGAACGTAGCGGAAGGCCGAAAGTGTACGAAGACGCGGAATTGGAAGCATTATTGGATCAAGATTCGTGCCAAACGCAAGAAGAACTTGCACTTATATTGGGAATGACTCAAAACATTAAGTTCCGTTTTTTCACAATAAATGCCCAATTTTTGATAAAAAACGGCGGAAACTTATTTGTACACCTAATATATATATATATATATATATATATATATATTATTTTATATAGTTTATTTCTTCTTATTATAAATTAATATTAAATTAATTTATTGCTTTACCTAATATTTAAATATATTATAATACGTAACAATACAATTGCGTACATAGGTTTGCGCGACGAATCATTTAAATCACTTCCTGTAATCTTTTATTAGAATTGGGCATGAGGAAGGTAAATGGTAGACGAATAGGGAATTATTCATCATTTTTTACAGTTAATTTCCAGATTTTTTTTTTTTTTTTTTTTTTTTTTTTTTAAATCCGCGATAAGGATTCAGTGTGCCATTAATTTTCGAGATACTCAACATTATTAGAAATCGAGAGACTTCGCTCCCTGAGAAATTTTCGCTGAGGAAAAATTCTTCGCGAGTAATATTATCGAGTCCCGTCACCCTTTTCGAGGCGCCGCACCCTCGGTATACATTTGTCGAGAACGGGAGGGCAGGCAAGGAAACGAAGACTAGAGAAAAGAGAAGAAGAAGGGGTTAAGGGGGTGGGAAGGGGGTTTTAGGGGTTGAGAGGGGAGCAAGGTAGGGAAAAATGGAGAAAAAGGTCGAGAGCGTGGTACGCCGTTGCCCAACGAGTAATAAGTTAGTAATAATATTTTCACAATATCTCTCCTGGATTGGATGTTATTTCATTATATTTTATTGCCTCTTACTATTACTCTTGCCGGTGCTGTACCCCTCCCCCCCTCTCTCTCCCTCACCCCTTCCCCCTACCACCCTCCCACCCGTCGCTCTTCCCATTCCCCTGTCCTCTCCTCTCTTCTCCTCTCCCCTCGCCCCCTCCCCCTTTGTCCCGCGCTCCGTTTTATTATCTCGAGCCTCTCTCCGTACTGTACTGAGGGAATTCACTCGCGGAACTCATTATTGAGGGGTTTATATATTCCGCTGTAACCGTTGCTCGCCACTCGCCCGTACCCCTTTTCCCCCTTTCCTCACCTCTCTTTCCTCCTTTTCGGCCAGACATGTCAAACACATTGCCTCGCGAAACGACCTGTCGACGAGGCGATTGCGCGACTCCGTCGTCCTTCAAATCTCTCTCTCTCTCTCTCTTACGTGCATAGATTTTAAAGAGAGTCACGTATATATAAATAATAAAAATAAATATAAATATATTATAATGTAAAGGGTATGATAAAATATATTAGACTCACGCGCACGACAATGAGAGATAGTATTATTATCAGTAATATCTCTCGTTCCATGCGTGGGAGCAAAAGACACGTGTCGCGATACGTCAGATTACCGTGCTTTGTACACGAGTGGAAAAAGTCAGTCGGCCAATAAATCATTCTCTTACATTTTTTCCTTGCCACTCGTGCGATCATCGCCATCGCGGTTACGTTATTTCTGCGGATTAACGCGTCCGAGGGTGCGTGAAGGGTCCCTTGTATTCGCAAATAGAGAAGCCTATTTTCGATCTTTATAATCTTATAGCTATTGTATAAACACATCCCACTGTATACGTTTAATTGAGAATTTTGCAAGAAAGCGAATGGAATTTTATATAAATGAATAAATTTTAATATAAATAAATATTTTATTAATATTTCACATAAATAAATATATCGAGGAGATTTGCGATTTACAGAATCATCATTTTTTTTTTTTTTTTAGTTATATAGTCAAAAAATAAGGCAAAGACCAGATAATATCCAGTTAAGATTTTTTATTCTAATATATAATAAATATTACCATATATTTTAATACTTGTATTGGAAAAGAAATTGATCTATCGATCTCGGATAATGAATTCTCCGTAGACATTAATATAAATTACAAACAATGCAACGATATTATACACAATTGACAATTTATATTTTAATCTTAGAAAACACGAGATTATATTAAAATTTTCGAGATTATTAATCAATCCATTGGACTTTCGGGCTAAATCTCTGGCTCCGGAGCCGTCGCTCACTTTTCTCAATCGTGTTCCTTTCTCTCTGTTTCGTGACAGGCCGCAGGGGGAACACGCGGGGTGGCGTCGTCAACGCGCAGACGGACCTCGGCGAGAGCAATGCACCCCGCATGGAAAAAGCGCAGCCTCCACTGCGAACGGTATCGACAGCGTACGAAGACACGTAACGTACAGGTGAGTTGTAACACTCGGGCATTACACACGGCCGGGCGCACGTTGCAATTTCATGCGGAAAGTTTCGCCTTGATTCCACCTACGTAACGAGCGACCGCGACGGTACCCCCGATACTCCCCCTCCCCCCTTCCCGCCCCCACCCCTCCCTCATCGTCGGCTTCGATTTTCTCCTCCGCTTAAGGAAGCTCCGTTTTGAAAGCGAGAAACGACTCGCGTTACACGGACGAACAATGCGCGGGCGGTGGGAGCGGTAAAGAAAGAGAGGAAAAAAAAAAAAGAAAAAAGAAAAGAGCGCGCTCGATATATTTATACGGGGTGTCGGAATATACTCTTTACCTGTCAGGCGATGATATTCGGAGTTTGGCGTTAGAGTTTCCGGTTTTTTTTTTTTTCCCACGAATTTTATTCGAATATTCCTTTTTCTCTGCTCATTTCGCTGCAAATTATACTCTTGTCAAAACTTGTGAGAAGTTGGGTTTAAAATTAATAAAAATATTATATAATTATTTTACCAGGTTTCGCTTTACCAAAGCTTCATTAGCGCAATGAATTCGTATAAATACATTCGCATAATTAATATTATCATCGCGGGGACAAATTGTAAACGTATATTGTTTAACCTTCCTCCTTTGTTTGAAGTCAAATAAAAAATTTGCGAAAGCTGTCATACTTTTATGAACGAAATATCAAGCGAGTCATCGTTCCTCGTTATTATCGCTCCCTCTTATCTTGATGATACGCGTTCCTCGTTATATTATATTTATACTCGTTGGCGCGCGCGGAGCTCGATTAACCAGAATCTAACTTCTCGAATGGAACCCTTCTCGAACACCCTATATAAATATCGGCGTGAGCGTTGCGGGTATTTGCGCGATATATTGCTCGTCGCGGCAGTCATGTTGCACAAACTCGGCGACAGAAATAGCGAGTGTTGTCATCGAGAAATTACGGCGGCCGATCATAAAAGTATTACATCAGCGGTCTGTAACGCCGCGCTCGCGCGCGCGCGCCGTTTATGCATCGCTCGCGTATATTATATGCGTTATTGCTGCAACGAGAGAGGAGGAGGAGGAGGCGCGTTGACACAATGTCGATTTGTCGCGACGACGATGCGATCAAACGCAAGCGCGTCGTTCACGCCAACGTAATCGTCCAAATAGTCATTCCGTCGCTCTTCGGTCTCGTCCCATCTCCCTTTTTCGCCCTCTTCTCGCGCTGCCTTTCGCATCGAATCTCCATCCATGAGAGAGAGAGATAGGATGCACCGCTGTGTCCCAATTGGTACGATTGCGCGTATCGTATCGAGGAAGAGCGAATGTCCATTCGAATTTGTCGGCGGTACGCGTGACAATATTTGTCGCCGTCTAAATCAGGAGTAACGCGAGCGCGAAAAAAGATTCGAGACTTTTTCCATAATATATACGATTTACGTAAGTCTCTACTAGGGTGACCGATCGTCCCGATGGAACCTTAAATGAGACGCTATATACCATATGTCCCGATTTTTCGCATAACATAAAATAAATAATATAAAACATAATAATAGATTGGTTTATTTAATTCTATTTTAAGAATTTTATTTCAATTTGGTTTTAAAAACTAATGTTTATTTATATTAAAAATATAATAGAAGGCTATGTGTTTTGTTGATTGTTTAACATTAAGTATGAACAGTAAATACAAACGAAAGATAAGAGTCAAGATAGGAGTCAACCATCAAATTAATCGATCTGAAATTAACTAAACGAATCTTCATAGTCGAAGGCTAGTTCTTAGCTGGTTTTATTAGGTGTACAACTTTGCTTCCGCCGTTTTCCTATAGATGGCTTTAGCGGTAAGTAGTGGTCGAAATAAATAGATCGTAGACGTCATGCGATAAACTTGGGCATCTGTCAACATAACCCCATAGAAACATTAGTCGATTTGTGTCCGCGTCATAAAGTTATTCTCGATTGAAAATGTCAGTTTACGAGCCAAATTCTCGTCATTTGCGGGAGGTTTTAATTTTCTGCTTCAATATGAAGAAATCCGCGGCTGAGGCTCATCGAATGCTCTCAAATACTTACGGCGAAGCCGCTATTAGTGAAAGAACGTGTCGTGAGTGGTTTGAACGCTTCAAGAACGGTGATTCTCACGTCGAAGACCGGCATAGCGGTGGAAGAGAGAAGATTTTCGAAGATGCAGAATTGGAGGCATTACTTAATGAAGACTCGAGTCAAAGTCAAAAAGAATTGGCACGATCATTGGGAGTGACTCGACAAGCAATTTCAAAATGTATAACCAGTTTTTTACAATAAAGCCTCGAATTTCGGAAAAAAAACGGCGGAAGCAAAGTTGTACACCTAATATATAAAAAAAAAACTCGATAAAATTGCAATATTATAATCGTATTATGTTTTATAATCAAAATTATACCAATAAAAAAATGCCGATCTTTTTTATCCCGATTTTTTAAGATCGATATCCCGAAATTGGTTAATCAAGAATTGGTCACCCTAGTCCCTCTACCAGATCGTAAGTTTAATAGAGAATATCTCCTTATCTATATATTATTATTATTATTATTATTATTATTATTATTATTATTATTATACGATCCTTCATTTCTTCCTTAAACGCTTTTAAATGCGGGAGATTTTAGATGAATCATGGAATTAATCTCGTTAATACGTCACGCTGGAAACACGTGACACTTGTCAATTTAGCATTATCTATCGCGGCCTCTTCGTCCTGTATATAATTGATACGATATCTAGACAATTTTAGGAGACGAATTCATCGTCCCTTCTCATGATTTATAATCATTCGGACATGTTATAATCAACGATACGGAGGCCAAATATCCACCGTTTATATCGTCGTCTATTTCTCGAGAGTATAAGTACAAGTCTTCGGGTAGGAAGAGGAAATAACGGGTTCGCGAATGTCGGGACGCCGTGTATTAATATTATAAGCTTGGCGTGACTAATACAACAATTTATCCAGCCACGGGTATTTAAATAGTTATGACCTAGGTCGTCGGCAACGAGGCGACGAGCGGCGATTTCGTCACGCGCTAACTCGCGCGAATTGAATTCGCCTCGGCGCTTTCGTGAATTAACTCCCTCGCCCACGCGCCGCCACTCACCGATCACCGTCCATCTCCAATTCTCTCTCTCTCTCTCTCTTTCTCTCTGACTCTTTTTCCTTCGGTTCCCTTCCGCTTGTTCGTCAAAACCGATATAGTAATCCGGCTGCATTGCCGATGCAATAATTATGATAATACGACGACAGGGCGAATAAGATCGGAGGGTAAATGACGTTAAAATTATTGAGATGTATAAATATTAGTTAAATTTAATTTGAGTTTAATCGCGTTTGGCCGCATGAGCGGAATTAGAATGGGGAACGTGGAATTAGCTAAATCTCAGTTAACTAAAGCGATATCTATGGAAATTGCTCTATGTATAATTCGCGTGTTCGGATTGAGTGGTAAATCAAGATTTATTATCATTCTACGTATGACGCGCAAGAATTTCGCGAGTCTCCCGTATGTTTTGATCGTAGAAAGCGAAGGAAAGGAATTTTAAATGGCGATCGAAAATTCGATTCATTAATTTTTCGTTATCTTTCGGCGTCCTATTGAAGGCAAAGAGGGGCCCGCAGCGAACGATCCAACACCGCGGCCCTTCTGTTTTGCGTTCTGCGGAGAATGCCCGCGGCTTTTCACCCACGGACGTTCCGGTACTCCAGCCCTCTTTTTTAATTGTTATATTTATAAGGGGTGGTCCCCCCCGGCGCACATATGGCGGTTCCTCGGCCGGAGAACCCGCTTGTTTTTGGGCATACAGATACGTGCCCTTCTTTTCACCCTTCTCCTCCTTCTCTCCCTCTTGCGAATCGATACTCGTCGTCAAACTCGGACTCCTCGCGCAATGGAAATGAGCCTTGAGAAAGGGTGAAAGCAATTTTTTTAATATTTCGATCTCTCTGTATTTCTTTTTTGTTTTTTTTTTTTTATGAAAAATATTATTAATTAGAAGAAGCGAGAAAGGCCTCGAGATATGTCTAGATAAAATGAGTCTTGAGGAAGAGTGACAGCAATGTTTAAAATATTTCAGTTTCTCTCTCTCTCTCTCTCTTTTTTTTATTAATTAATTTCTATACTTAATAATATTAAAAATATCTAATAATCTCTTTACTTTCGTTTTTTTTATGAGAAAAATATTTTTAATAAGAAAAAGCTATATCCAGATGGAGGTTTTGAAAAATGCAATTATCTAATAAACAAAGTTAAATAATATAAAGGTGGCGTGATTCTTATGTCAACGTCTTCTACTTGAAAGCACCATTCGCGACGCGTGTTAAAAGATACTCGATGAAAAGGTTCGAAATTTATATCTCCGGCATTATACGTCGCGTTTTGACAAAGTCGGGATACTCTCGCAGTCGGAATAATTGTCCCATGCCTTGTTAGATGTCCGCGGCACAGCAGGTCCCGTAATACGTCCGCGCTGTCCGGTCAACGTATCCGGTCAAGCGGTAGCAGGAGATCACGCTGCGGCGTTGGTCGAATGCTGGGAAGATCGCGCGGACAGACGAAGTGAGCGAGCGAGGGAGAGGAGACAACGGACAGGCGAGGCGAGGTTGAGAGGGGGGATGGTGCGGGAGTGACGGGGTGGGGTGGGATGGGGGGGGGGAGATAGGACGGAGCGGGAAGGAATGGGCGGATGGGGCGAATATTGGACAACTAATTACCTAATCACTCATTATCCATCGCGGACTCCGGGCGCCGGTAGTTCGGCGCGCCAGGTACGTAGATAGAGGTGGAACGGGCTTGCCCGGAGGGCCATTGTGATACACGAAGCAGAATCATGCACGATCGTATATTATCGACGAGAGAGGACGGGGGGGGGGGAGGGGAGAGGATAGGAGGACGGCAGCGGCCATCCCTAAAACCCACTCTCCCCCTCCTCCACCCTTCTACACCCTCCTTTCGCCCCGCGGTCTCTCTCTCTCTCTCTCTCTCTCTCTCTCTCGCGCGCGCTCTCGTTTAACGTTAGCACGGAATCGGAGCCAATGACGGGGTGCGGAATCGCGGATGCGGAAACGACGCTTCCTTTCTCGCACCTCGACGAATGTCTCCCCCCCCTCTCCTCCTCCTCCCGCGTCCCTTTCCCCCGACCCGATATTACCGAGCCGACCCCGGGCACAATATGCTCGCTTCCGTCCGCGTGGATTCTGTCACCTCTCTTGCTGCCTCGTCCTTTCCCCATCTTCTTCGATTACTGCTATTCTCCGGCCATCGGTGACGTCGGGAATAGATAATGGTTATCACTAATGCATCCGGGCAGCTTCTAATACGATTCCGGGGACATTGGTCTGCCCGCACTCTCGGCGATGCTTCGAAGGAACATGTGTCGAGAAAGAAGGATAGACGACACGTGGTTGGTATCGTGAGACTTTCGATTACGAACGATTTAAAATCTACGGACTTTCTCGCGAATCGAGAGTCAAAGGGCGACAAATGGGAACGAGATCTTATTCTTTGCTATAAATGGACTTTGACGTAATAAGATTTTAATTTGACGATTAATCGCAGAAATTATAAAAAAAATTAGAAAGTGCGGAGAAGGATGGGGTAAAATTGAAATTTTCATTGAGGAAACATTTTAAGAACTCTTTTGATCGTTGCGAAGGAAAGAGAAATGAATGCGACGCACGTACATAGAAATTTATCAATATGGCTCGTATTTCTGACGACGCCGTTCCGTCTATTTCCACGGCTGTCAGATTGGCAAAGTAATAGATCTCTTCGTTAAAAATTCAATCCGTCCTCGTCTCTGATGTCCGTTTCGAAAATAGCCAACTCGTTTTGAACCCGTGTCTTTTTTCCCCCGTCCTTTTTAATTCGATATGGCATTACGATTCGCCGATGTGCGGTGATTTCCGTATAAAGTCGCCTTAAAACGTTCATATAATCATTTAGATCGCCAAGCTATACCTGGCAAAACGAGGTAGATATTAGCCGCCCGCTGAACACATTTCTTGCACATGTGAAACCAAAATATAAATCCTACTTGCAATATTATTCCATTTTCAGAGAAGGCGATGATAAAAAATAAAAATATTCTCTCCCAGAGATATATATATATATCGTGGCTAACTTGGCAACTAAACTATCCTTTAATCAAAGTTTTATTGTGAATAATACGATTGTTTTCGAACATATTTTCGAATAACAATTTCCAAACACACTTTCATAAATATATTTTCCTTGTCATGAAATTTTTATATTCATTAATCCATTGTACATCAATTTGGAGAGATTACTTTACTTGGATAAAATTTTAATGCCAAATTTAATTATAGAATATATCTATTAAAATAATCTATTAATAAAATATAAAAAAAGTATCGTTTAATGAGAATTCTATTTTTAAAAAATATTGTACATCGTAAAGTAATCCATGAATTTATTATGTAAAATGTAAAACGTATAATAATTTCCAAACACTCTTTCATAAATATTTTTTCCTTGTCGTGAAATTTTTATATTCATTAATCCATTGTACATCAATTTGGAGAGATTACTTTACTTGGATAAAATTTTAATGCCAAATTTAATTATAGAATATATCTATTAAAATAATCTATTAATAAAATATAAAAAAAGTATCGTTTAATGAGAATTCTATTTTTTAAAAATATTGTACATCGTAAAATAATCCATGAATTTATTATGTAAAATGTAAAACGTATAATAATTTCCAAACACACTTTCATTAATTTTTTTTTCCTTGTCATGAAATTTTTATATTCATTAATCCATTGTACATCAATTTGGAGAGATTACTTTACTTGGATAAAACTTTAATGCCAAATTTAATTATAGAATATATCTATTAAAATAATCTATTAATAAAATATAAAAAAAGTATCGTTTAATGAGAATTCTATTTTTAAAAAATATTATACATCGTAAAATAATCCATGAATTTATTATGTAAAATGTAAAACGTATAATAATTTCCAAACACACTTTCATAAATATTTTTTCCTTGTCATGAAATTTTTATATTCATTAATCCATTGTACATCAATTTGGAGAGATTACTTTACTTGGATAAAACTTTAATGCCAAATTTAATTATAGAATATATCTATTAAAATAATCTATTAATAAAATATAAAAAAAGTATCGTTTAATGAGAATTCTATTTTTAAAAAATATTATACATCGTAAAATAATCCACGAATTTATTATGTAAAATGTAAAACGTATAATAATTTCCAAACACACTTTCATAAATATTTTTTCCTTGTCATGAAATTTTTATATTCATTAATCCATTGTACATCAATTTGGAGAGATTACTTTACTTGGATAAAACTTTAATGCCAAATTTAATTATAGAATATATCTATTAAAATAATCTATTAATAAAATATAAAAAAAGTATCGTTTAATGAGAATTCTATTTTTTAAAAATATTATACATCGTAAAATAATCCACGAATTTATTATGTAAAATGTAAAACGTATAATAATTTCCAAACACTCTTTCATAAATATTTTTTCCTTGTCGTGAAATTTTTATATTCATTAATCCATTGTACATCAATTTGGAGAGATTACTTTACTTGGATAAAATTTTAATGCCAAATTTAATTATAGAATATATCTATTAAAATAATCTATTAATAAAATATAAAAAAAGTATCGTTTAATGAGAATTCTATTTTTTAAAAATATTATACATCGTAAAATAATCCACGAATTTATTATGTAAAATGTAAAACGTATAATAATTTCCAAACACACTTTCATAAATATTTTTTCCTTGTCGTGAAATTCTTATATTCTTTAATTCATTGCGAATCAATTTAAAAATTACTTTACTTGGATAAAATTTCAATGCCAAGCTCAATTAGAAAAAGAGATATCTATTAAAATAGTTAATGAAATATAAAAAAAAAGGGAATCGTTTAACGTGAATTCTGTTATTTAAAAATACTTATTTTCATAAATTAATTAATTTATTACGTGAAAAATATGATTAACACTTTTCCACTCCTCTTATCACTTATTAATGTTTCGTCATCCGGAAAAGATTATAAAAAGGATGAAAAAAAAATAAATACATTGTAGAGGATAAAATCTAGTTCGCTTTCAGCATATGAAACATTCTCGAGATTAGGATGCGGTAAGACAGCCCACCGGATAATCATGGTCGAGGCTGGATGTCGCGCCCGATGCGCCGTGGTGTAGTGGTCGTCGTCGGGTTAGTCCCCGACGACCGCGCGATGCGCGTTATATGGAGGTTTAGGCCAGCGGACCGAGCTAACTGTAATCAGAGTTGCGGCGTTGTACAAGCGCGTTTCAGTCGCGTCGGACAGGACGGGGGAGGAATCCTTGGCGCTGCTGGATCGACCTGGAACGTCTCCACCTACTCTACTACCTACCTATCTACCTAGCCACCTACCTACCTACCTACCTACCTACCGGCCAACGTTCGGGAGATCGTTGCGTGTCCCCGGATGCACGTGCTCGGGGTCACGGCTGTTCCCGGCCGATACTCGTCCTGGATGGTCCTTAATCCTCTTAAGTGCCGTGTGGCGCGACTAAATATCAATCACAGTTTATATCAACCCCGGTCGGTGTCCTGGTTCCCTCCGGGAACCCGGAGGGGATTTCGAACGTCCTCCGGCGACGCGAGGGGAGACAGCGACGTGGACTGGACGATCGATCGCGCGAGAACTTGATCGGTATCCCTTCGGGCAGTCGAGTACGTAACGTGACACGTGTGACGATGTGTTTTTTGTTTTGAAGCTTGAAAAAAAAAAACAAACGATAAAATTTCATTATCAAAGTTTATTGAAGATTGAAAAGTACGAACAAAATAACCATTTTATGTATAAGGAAAAGTTCTATTAAAAAGGTATTTCGAAGTTATGCAAAAACTTGTCGTAAAAACTGCGCATGGAAAATATAAGATACAATATTTATACAATTTCACTGTTTCTCGCTGTTTATTCGTCGGGCTTTATATATATTTTATATAGTTTTATAATGCTTCTTCCTTTGCAGAATGGAAAAGATTCTCAAACTTTCAGGCCCGCCTGCTTCTTACATAGCTTCCATCATTTATGAACTCTTTGTTAAAGTAAACTCCGACGTCTTTGATGGCCATATTCCGCGATAATATATTCCATTATGACGCTCATTCGTTAAAGATGATTCATGACTTGCACGCGCGATCGATCGCGCGTTGTTTGCCGAGAGAAAAAGGAAACACAAAGTAACGGCCTGCTGTATTTATAGGACGATGCGATCAGTCGCT
Source organism: Polyergus mexicanus (assembly GCF_030449975.1). Taxonomy (NCBI): domain Eukaryota; kingdom Metazoa; phylum Arthropoda; class Insecta; order Hymenoptera; family Formicidae; genus Polyergus; species Polyergus mexicanus. The sequence continues at coordinate 1,777,675 of NW_027223334.1, forward strand.
CTATCGCGCGCGCATAGATCCATTTAAATACATTTAGGAGATTGCAAAAATGGGCTATTGCAACATCGATGAGCGGTAACTACTTATATTTATAGAGCATCAGAAGGGGGGGGAGGCATCGTTCTCGCGTGGATACATTCGGGGTTCATTTAGAAGATTGCAGAAATGAAGTTTCGCGCGCGGGCGCGCGCGCGCGAAAGTCGTCCGATGTGTAATTACGCGTTCAATTACGCGCGCTCGACGATAAATACAGGCAACGCAGCTATACACAAAAGTGTTTGCGAACTTAAGCCCGATTAATCGACGGGCTGCTGAGGGGGCAGGCAATAACACGCCAAGTCACATTTCACCAAGCTCGCAAGACCTCGCCGCTAAGAAACTAAGAAGGACCGTGAGTCCTCTTCTAATATATTCAATTAAGGATGTTCTAGCTATACAATAGTAGCAAAAACTTGTGAAAATTAAAAAAAAAGAAAAAAAATATTTCTTAGACGGTTCGAAAAGTCAAATAAATAAATCGCAAAAGAAATTAAGGTATCATAAAATAATATGGTTTTTAACGTTTTCGTAAAAGAGAATAGTAGTAATTAATATTTAATTTATGATAAAAACTTTTGATCGTGAATAAGACCCTGAAATCAACTGTAAGAAACAGAAAAGAAACAAGTAATTTGCGAGAAAGAGAGAGAGAGAGAGAGGGAGAGAGATTTTTCTATAATTTTTAATAAATAACTTTTAAACGAGTAAATGGAGATCCGGAATCAAATTTTGCACAAATATTTATTAGAGTTCTTTTAATATCCCAGATAGCAAGAGATGTCGTCATTATAACGTCATTTTAAGATCATTTCTCATCATATGACGTCAGTCGACTAAATAATGACAGACGATGTTTTGACGACATATTATCGTCATAGAAATAACGTCATTTGATCGTCTTTTTAAGGTTATTTACTGATCCAATTAACTAAAGTCGTAAATATTGTACGTCAGTATTAAAATTAATGTATTTATATAAGGAAAATAATAAATATATTTTATATGATACTTATAAAGTTTACATGACTTTCTGTTCAAAATCATTGAAAATATTATTATATTACAAACTTATGAAATATTGTTTAATATTAATAATTGAATTTGATGTGCATGTTTATTTATGTCCAAAATTATTATTTATTTAATATTTCAGGAAAAATGTTACTGCGCGCAACATTTCAAAACTTTACAAAAAGATAGTTCATACTTCAATCGCTAGTTCGTTTATTTACCGCTATGCGACGCGCGATGCGCCCCATCTCGTATTTGAGTGTTAATCATGAGACTTATATAAATAAAGCTTGGAGCAAGGAGCAACTGGCAGGAGATTAAAAATGTAATTATTTCTATCAATTTAATTTCTGATACAACTCCAATATAGGGAATTGAGATATCAGACCGATAGTTTAAAAATTGGATAGATAAATATCCGAAAAAGTTATAAAATCATCCGTTTATATATATATATATATATGTGTGTGTGTGTGTGTGTGTGTGTGTGTGTGTGTATTTATATAAATCATATTTATTACATTTGTAATTCCATTAATATATTTTATAATAATTCTATGCTTATTATTCTATTTAATAAAGAGTTAAAAATCCGATGGATTTGTACTATTGAAAGAACGGTAAATTTTGAGAAGTCAAAGTTTCAAAAATTTTATACATCATCTTATATTAGAGAAATGTCGTCACATATTTTATCGTCATAGATAAACTTAAATAATTTCCAAACCGTTAAGAGAATTGTGCTCAGGTTTTGCATAGATACTCAGAAGAAATAGTTGAACGGTCCACGAAATTTTCATGCTTTTGTCAATATTTTGACATATGACGCATACATCTTTAAATTAATCCGCCGTGTCAAATTCTTAATCTTACCATCCGCAAAAATAAACATCAACGTCCCACGCTCATCTCGCCGTCTCCCTCACTCATATAGCCTATATATCACGATTATCGATCTTCCCGGATCGATTGCGGCGAAGGAGAATCTTTTCTCGCGGCGACAGGTGCCTCTCCCGTGGGAGCTCCCGCTTCTCCCCTAACGCCATTAGAGCGGGAGTTTCGCGAAAATAGCGGCGCGGTGCGAATAACGCAACCCGGCGCTATTCGCGAATACTGGCCCGGAATAATTCCGGGGTCGCGCGAGGACTCTTTCGTCGAGCGTGGAATATTTAATGGGCGATGACGAGCGCCGTAAATAATTGATCGCATTAAGATTGCATCGGGTCTATAGTTGAGAGCCGCGGCACGTGACGCATCGCGTTCGCGTTCCTATCTGTGTGTTACGTGCGTGAGCGATTGCATGCGCGCGTTACGCGCGCAAATCGTACCTATCCGTTTATGTATGTACGTATGTATATGAGCGCGTGTGCGATTATCAAAGAAAAAGGTAGATAAGGCGAATCGGGGAATAAAGCGTTGCTGGTTACGATCGGAAATAAGCGCTTGCGATCGAGCTTTCGAGCTTTCTGGAGGCGGGCGGCGCGTTTTGCCCCCACCCCTCCCCTTCCTTCCCTCTCCCACCCCTCACCCCTCTTGCCCCGCCGAGACGCGGGGATGACAGCCGCTGAATAATACAGGGGACTCGCGTCGAGGTTAGATATTCTTACGATCACCGTGAACCCTTCCCTTCCGCCGATACACGGCTAAATCGTCAATTATTCAGGGCACGGCTTGAACATTTTTCCCCTTTCCGATCGCATACAAGTATATAAAGTACGTCCCGGCTGGACATTGTTAACGGCATAGGCTGCATAACTGCTTTCGTTTTCGAGTTTCCTAGGAAGATACTTCTCTCCTCACTCGAAAGGATTTTCAGTATAATAATGCCGAGCCGCTTGTCTGTGTATGAAGCGATTTTCACAGCTGCGAGCAACTGGAATATCGCGAATAAATCCTCGATGAGATTTAGCGTCTCTCTCCGCGGCTTTCGAATCTATTTCTTGACATATTATCTTATAAACTTTCAATTTTTAATGATTTTAAGTGTGTAAGGATATTATGTATCCAGACGCGATATTCGAATCAGCAGATTAATACGAGTTAAAAATCTATCATATAATTGTTTATTATTTATAGAATATTATCTTTAAGCTTCTTTTCAAATCAATCTACATTATTCTGAGAGAATCTACAGTTCTGTAAATTATCTCTTCAAAGATTCTACAATCTCTTTTTACAACTTACATACCGTTCGTGTATTATTTTATATTAATTTAATTAATATAAAATAATTATGTAATTTTATTTATTTGTTTATTATTTATAGAATTTATTTTTTTAAATTTCTTTTTAAACCAATCTACATTATTCTTATGAATCTAAACAGTTCTGAAAATTATTTCTTCAGAGATTTTATAATCTCTTTTTTTACAACTTATATACCTTTTTCGATGGCTATTTTATATTTTTTTCCAGACGCGTGGTTACTGTATTTAAAATATCTTATACTGAAATTATATTGTAACCAGAAATCTCGTTGCATGTCGGCCGAAAAAAATACCTACTTATATTAATAAAAAAAAAAAACAAAAAAAAACGAAAAATATATAGCAAGGTAATCGATATCTGCTCGAAATTCACCGTAATAATAAACAATTCTAAAAATCTTTCGTATTTCTGTAGTATTTTCGTTATAAACTTGTTAATCTCGAGCAACACACTTGGTATGTTCAGAGTCTTTTACCATAGTTGGAGCAATCGAATTGGTTTCAGTTGCTTTAGCCTCGATTTCGCTTCGTGACATCAAACTGTCTCTACCCCGTATCTTTGCGTTCCTCCCCTTCATGCTGCTTCCCTCCGGTCCTCTTTCCGCCATGTCTCCATCTCGTCCGCTCTCCCGGGAGCAGGTTAACGAGATCGGGGGACATTTTAAAAGGACAGAGTACCGCTATCTGGAAAGGTGCCCCCTTTAATTATTCAGGCGCAATTAACACGTCAATAGGTCCGTTGCACCTGGCTGCCGTCTTCCGCCAAATATGTACGTACATTCGCGAGATGGCGTGGCCTTCCGCTCTCTCACAAGCGTCTCTCTGTATTCATTTATAAGCTGTTTTTTTTTTCATTTTCTTTTAACATCTCTCTCTCTCTCTTTCTCGCGGATACGGAAAACGATCGTTCTCCCTTTCTCTTTCTCTTTCTCTCTCTCTCTCCCCTTTTTTCTCTCTTTCTTCACTTCGTTTTGCTTTACTTTGTTCATCTCATTTTTATTTTATTTCACTCTCTTACTTCAAGCGTCTAGTATGAAATCTTTAGCCGTGTTGCCTATGGATTATGTTATTTTATGCTGGGTCAATGCTTTCTTTTTCAAATGGTATGTTTGTGCTCTGTTGAAGACGGTTGAAGATTTTAAGCAGTCCTCTGCGAATAGTATATAAATATATACTTTATTTCTTGTTCTTTCTCTCGCCCTGATTTTCTTATTAATGTCGGCGTTAATTCGTCTATTCGTATCTTCCTATTCAAAAAATTCATACAAATTATTTTTTTATGTTATACATAATTTAACCTTTGCAATATTAATATATTGCTTATTCATATCTTTGCTTTTTTTATTTTTTTCCTTATTTACTATTCATGAATATCCAATTTTTGAGTACAAAAAATCGGTTTTATCCTCTTGTAACTTTTTTTCTAAGAAAAGTCAGAGCCTAGTCATCAGCGGTCACAACGCTTTCCGTAGCAATGTCATTTTAACATAAGCGGCTCGAATATTGATGGTTAATTATTTTCGTACAGTCGTATATGTCGATAGGCGTTCCGCGACTCATTTGGCGATTATACACTCCGAATTATCGCTACCGAGTTAATTATAATCCGCGGATCTGCGCTCGCACTCGGATTAAACGCATTTCGTGGCAAACATAAATCGCTTACATCATTAACAATCCGGAGTGTCGTTTTATGCGCTCTACTTATAGAATTCTCCTTACTAAGTTCACGGCGACGTTTTACGCGGCAGCGCATAGACACATTTAAGTATTAAGCTTCTCAAGTATTGATGACCGATTGTTTCTTTGCCGCTTCTCGCTAGACGCCCTAACCTAGCTTTTCGCTCAATGCGTCGCCAACTCGAAACTTATTCGGGGATCCGAACTGAATTACTCCGCAGCTAAAGAAAATCACAATTAAATTCCTAGTACTTTGAGAGACAGTGGGGATATTCAGGAAAATGCTGTTGCAGCAGCAGCAATCGGATACATGATGCAACAACGGCGTAAGAAGATCTTTCCTGCAAACACGAGGACAGTGGACGCTTATACCATGTGCCATAAAACGGTGCATCGAATTTTCATTTTCGTTCCTCTCGTTCTTTAGATATTTATGGAGATTTGTTCCCGTAGAATCGTCCGTGAATAATTTCTTTCACTGATGCTTTCTACCTAAATGGCGAAAGGGCGAGACCGAGCCTCGGCAAAGCTGGCGTTTGATGCCGGTTGAGAAGATTCTACTTTATTGCGACGGTCACGCGTTCGCATAAATAATGTAGGAAAGGGGTTGCGGAATAAACTCGTATGAACGCGCGGAGTTTTCATCGCGCTTCGATCGTTCACAACGAGTTCGAGTCCGATAACAGTTTCTTCTTTTTTCACTCCGGGAGCGGGGAACGACGAAAGGGTCTCGCCGTCTCGCGAAAAGTGGCGTCGCGGATAGCTTTAACAACGTATGGGCTCGTATTGGAATAATCCAATAGGCATAATGGCGATGTCTTGCCGAAGATAGGTACAATTTGATATAAATAAAATTTGCTTGTGCCTTTCGATCGATGTATCCCGAGTGATAAGATCATAGATGAAATTTGACAAAAGTCAATCTTTGAATCTTGATTGCTTGAGTTTCAAATCTCATTTCGCAAAAACTGATGTTTCTTGTACATTGAAATGTGATTTTGTACGTGATATCGTCTTTTTAATTATCGAAACGCTTGAAGCTCTCGCGATTGGATTTTTCAGACTTTTTGCCTAATTTCCGATACCCATTTCTGAGATTGCGGTAATCTTGATTTTTTGACATTTTCCGAGAGTCGAACACGACGTTTATGAAACGTTTCCGTGATCGATCATGGCAGAGAATCGCAAGAATGGCGGGTATAGGCAACTAATTTCTTGGTCCACGGATGAGATCGGAAAGGATCCGTTCGGAGGCGCCATAAAGGTGGCACTCGCTATCGACAACCTTGTCTTGCGACTCTATAGCTACACACGGGTCTATGTATACAGATACATATAGTATGTATAGGGTGGCACCGAACACGAGAGAAAGAGAGAGAGAGAGAGTACGGCGGGGGCGGGAGGGATGAAATGCGGGGTCGCAAGTCGGTATTGTCGTCGGTTACAAATCAAATACCCGATATCATTGTTCGCTACAAACCAACCCATCCACTCGCCTTTCCTCCCCTTCTGCCCCCTTTCTCCCTTCATTCTCTTCCCGCCTCCTCTTTGCCACATCGCGTCCCCTTCTGCAACGTTAACCACGTGCACAACGTGCACGCTCTGCAGCGACTACGACTAATAACTACTGTCAGCGTGTGTGCGGTCGTGTGCGTGAATGTTACACGAACACAATGCCCACGACAACTACGACGACGACGACGACGACAACGATGGCGACGACAACGTGTAAGTGGAGAAAACATTTCTGCTACTCGGCACGAGTAGTCCTGTCATCGCGGCTGAAACGTGCTGTACCCATTCACGTGAACCCGGTGGACAACCCTTTTAACCCTTACTCTCTCTCTCTCTCCTTTTAAGAATCTGTTGCAAAGTATAGCTTATATAGAGGATGTCCCGGAACAGCTTCTCACTTCGATATAAATCGTAAATACCGATAAGTAAGATGATTGTAGGTATGATTGTAGACATTTTTCAAGATACGGATACTTTTAAAGTCATTACAAAACTGAAGAACTTATAGATGGATCAGAAAATAGAGAATAAAAAATGTATAAATCAAATTATTACGATCAGAAAAGTGGTACAAATCGTGTTTTTGTTATTTGACGTAAGATCCTGTTCGCGCAATTACGTTTGTATGAATGTTTCCATCAATCGTCAACCGCAAAATGGGATTGTTTGTCATATGAGGGGACGAGACCAGCAGCGCTTTGCTATCCTAGGCCTCTATCTCGTTGTCTTCGACGACGGATTCGCGGCCACGGACTGAAACGGATGCGCGTATTACCGGATACATCATCTTCTAGGAAGCATATTCTTGGCGAGATTTTCCCGATCGCGATGCGCCTTCTTCGGTAACGTGGGAATGTGACCATTCAAATTATATAGTTACATTGCACACACGATGCCAGACAAAACACAGGTTATTCTACAGATGCTGCGTACTTTCTCTCCACTATATGTACGCGATTCCTCTTTACAGACGTCTAATTTATCTGACGATGCTCGGATATGGTCCCGTTCCTTCCACGAGTCTTCGAAGAAACTCTATGTTTTTGTTTAATGAAACTCAATTAAATTTTATCGATCAATGGAGATTTTCTTTCATTACTTGATTTTATTATATCGATTAGAACACCAACAAGCTTAGTCTCTTCTCTGCGATAGAGTGTTAACTGAACGCAGACTCCGATAGACAACGTAAGCATTTCGACACGCGATAGCTTTAATCGGTGTAAGCGGAGGGGGATTATACGGAGAATACCGTCGGCATTCGGAAGATATCCGGACGCTTCCTTGGAAACAAGAGGCTGCAAGAGGAGACTCGCTCGCGAGTATCGCGAGGTGTTGCGATACCACACGCTCGTCGTATAACACGGCCGCGGTAATTAATCAGCGGGTTAATTATGGCTCAGTCGACGAGTCTATTCCTGCATCGGCGAGGACTCGAAATATTCACGCGGCTGGCTTTCCTAGTCGCGTTAGACAAGTTACCCGGCGGGGGGGGGAGGGGGGGACGAAGAGGAGACGGGAGGGGTTAGGGGGAGGAGAGGGTGCGAGGACAGGGGATGAGAAACACGCGAGAGGAGACACACGAACAGAAGCGCTGGATGGACGAGGGGATGCGAACGACGGGTTGCCGGAGAGCATGCCGCGACGGGGGAGGGGGTGGGTGAGGAGGAGGGAGAGGGCAGAGACTCGACTAGGCACCGCCGCCACCCCAGAGCGAGCGATTAATGATTCAGGGGCAGAATTTCGCGATGCTGAAATATTAAGCGTATAACCCTCTCGTTCTCCGCTACCTCTCCTTCTCACGCGCGTACTCCCTCTCTCTCTCTCTCTCTCTCTCTCTCTCTCTCTCTCTCTCTCTCTCTTCCTCTTTTCCGCTCTTCTCCGTGCAGCCGCTATCCGTGCTTCCTTTCTCTTCGTCACTCTCTCGAAGCTTCCTTCGCATCCTCTCTTTCTTTCACGCAGCGTAGGATACTTCACTATCCCCCTCACTGTCCTCTCTCTCTCTCTTTCTCTCGCAGTCTCGCGTCTGCCGCGCGATATACGCACGGTCCTTTCAGGTTGCAGAAGCATGCACGCGCGTACTGGGTGCTCTAGAAACAACGTTCTGGAGGTCAAAGCATAGAGCAGCAATCATTTCGAGATGCATGAAAAAATTTGCGAGTTACTTTAATGGATTAAATTTCATGTACATGATAGAACGATTGAAAAGAAATATTTTGCCAACAATTTTTATCCGAGAATTAAATACTGAGGGAATAAAACATCAAGAGTATTCTGATGAGAAATGAGAAATTGCTGCGACCGACAATCTTGTATTAAATATTTACAAGTATGTTCTCCATATAATCTACGCATTAATCTACATTGTTATTATATTACGTATGAATAAGGTATACACTTTGCAAATACATCTTGTAGACACGATCATAGGTTTGTCTTACATGCTACTTGTCGTCATGGAATTAGTTGTTGTACCTTTCGAAGAAACGTTCGAACATTATGTCTGTTATTTCCGTTCTCTCTTTCCATTCCTTATCCATTCGTCTTTCAGCGGCGCATAAATAATATAGATCATGTAGAAAACATTCGAAGACCAACATAAAGCGTCATGTACTTTACTTAGTCGCTCGTTACTAAAGCATGAGCGACAAGATGTTGGGCGAAATATCCGGAAACTGTTACGAAAGCGCAATTAATTTCAAGCATTAATTCACATAATAGATTCTATATCAAACTAATTAAATCTATCTGAAATCAAATAGAAATAGAAATTAATAATCTCACGAAATCTTATACTTCGAATATAATTCCAAATATATTTGACTTTGACAGAGATCAGAGACTATATGAAACTCACGTATCAAATATTGAACGAGAAGGGTCGTTAAAATTAAAAACACAAATAGGACGGACAACCGTCCGCCAGCTTCTTTTCTCGAGGAAATATAGACTTTGAATAATGTAAGGAGATCGCTCCAGGACACCCTGTATACAATCTGCTGTTCGTACACGCGTTCGCTCGCTCGCGCACGCTTAGCCACGCGGCGGCGGCATCATCAATATTTCTCTTTGCTCATTGTTCTTGTACAATGCGAACGCAAGGCCACTGCCGTCTCTGTAATACCGGGGGAGTGCTGGCATCGTCGAAGCAGGTAGCGATTACTGTGGAAATGGCTAATTTTAAGCCATCTCTCTCGCGGGAGAGACACGTGTGGCGCAAGACGAGACTCGATCCATCGATCGTTCGTCGTGCTGCGAAATAAAGAGCCGATCAGATCCGAGACTTCCTAAACACTCTACAGGAACCGAACCTTCTTGTACAATGAATCACGGTAACGAATACGTGGCAATATGAAGTAGAACTCTAAAAGAATTGATCTATTTGACAGAACGAAAAATATTCATGAAAGAAATTTTTTTATAAAGATTATATCTCTTAGAAAATATAGCATTTTCAAATTAATGGGAAGAGGAGGATACTCGATTAAAAAGACCAGGTGTAGAGAGTAGGTATAAGTGATTTTTTTTTTTTTTTTTTTTTTTTTTCATAGGAGATGCAGGTTTTTAACGTCATCTGTTTTTTGTTTCCTTTTTTATATAAACTGTATTATTTATATATTACAAGAAAGGTTTTTATCATTTTGTATTCTCATCAATTAATTATACTATGATTTAAAGTTTATTCTGTAAAATTTCGTGAATTTTGGGATTAACGAGACTCGTCGTCGAGGCTTCGCTTCAAAGATATTGCGCGAGTATCGAGAAGTAAAAGTCAGCCGTTTGAAATGCGTTTACAACGATCGTGAATGACGTGATTTTCCGTCGCGTTTTGTCAGCCCGCGCGCGCTCGCGCTCTTTTACAGATGGAAATAGCGACAGATACAGAAAATCCGAGCGCGTTGATACTTGGCGCTTTTATTCCATCGCGCGCCACGCGCTCGCACGTTCATTCTTTTCATCTCGTATTTTTTCATAACTTCCTCCCGAGAGTGTATCGTCGGAACGAGAAAGTAATGTCCGCGAGTCCCCTTTCGAACCGTACCCTCTTATCGCGTACGATACCGATCGCTCGCGATCGAGGAATCTCAGCCTCGAGACTGTCGACGTTGAATCGGGATCGCGATCGTTGCGACTGTTCGCGAAAAAAATTTACATCATTTTACAAAGATCCTTCTCGCCATTCCTCGGCGGGGTCGAAATTTTTCCGCGCCAACGTCACGACCGATGGCGTTAGTATACTGTTTGCAGTTAAACAATATTACGTAGTAAAATTTATAGCCTACCAGCGGCTCGGTTTCGCGCGCCCTTACAATACGCTCGCTCGCCCTACGCAAGGGTGAAAGTATCAACGATATGAGAAATACGGGCGTTATGGCCAGTGCCACCCCCGCTGACGTTTCTGCGATGATCCACGGCTTAGCGGATACTGTATTGTGAATGTTTTTTTTTTTTTTTGTTTGTTTGTTTTCAAAGTACCGAGAATAGATTCGGATTTGCGAAGGAAAAATCCGTCGCTGCGTTAATTTTTCGAAATAAGAAAGAACGCCTTTTTCTCTCCGTAAAACTAAGCGTGGAAAAATGTGCAAAATTCTAAAAAGGAAAAGACTGTACTTGGCGTACGACACATCGATATTTTGTAAATATTATGCCGATATAAACCACGTTACGGTAACATCAAGTTTGATATTACATATTTGCTGTTCGAGTAACAGCAACTAAAGTTGTTGCGACGGTAAATGTAAGTCATATTACGTATATTTGCGTTTTTACAGAGAATGTGCACGCTTGCATTTTTCTTCCGAGAGAATATAACGTCATTCTTTGTTGTTCTTGTAACAATCAAGTTCCTGTGTATGTTTGCTTCTTTATATTAGAAAACTCTAATATAGAGAATTCGATATTATGATAACAATATTCCTCTTTCACTCTTTGCAAAATCTTATATGCGATAAATTTATTTTTATTCTAATAAATAAATTATATTTCACGCCTTTTTCTATTTCCACGATCAGATATCATTGTTCTCATTTCCGGTTATAAAAGCTACGATATCTTTCGAACGATTAAACGATAAATTAAATTCACTCGTTATAATTCTAGGCATTTACAATACTCTTTTTTTTTTTTTTTCTTTTTAATTTGATAATTCTAATGTACATGTACGTAATTTTGGAGACGGCGAATAATATGCAAAAACGTAAAGGTTGACATTTGCGTAACAACAATCATACACCGAGAGGACAAAGGAATAGATCGCGGCCCGACATGCGGAAAAATAACGCACGTTCCGCGATCCGTAAAGGACGGGCGATATTCCTTCATCAGAAAGCCCGCGGGCGTCGTTATTCGTCCGCATATATCCAACTCATTCGCCGTTCGCAACGCCACCGTTACCCCCGTTTTTTATGTTTTCTAATATCGCGCATACACGGCTTTAACGCATGGCAAGGGAAACGCGGGGACGGAGGCTGGAGTATTTGGGGGCAGTCGATTTCGAACGGGGACCGAAATCGTGTTAGAGACTACTCTCTCTCTCTCTCTCTCTCTCTGTATTCTTCACGATGATATCCACAATACGCCGATAAATCTGCGTATCGAAAAAAAAGAACGAATTCCGAAGTTTTAGCATTATTAGTGACATATTTGTTGCATAAATTGTGCACTTAAAAAATTGGTAAGACTGCAAAAGAAAACATCTCCGATTTTATCGCTATTTAAATATGTTGTAGGGGATGTTCTTGCGAGTAATTCCCCGCAAGAAATAAGTGGAAAATGAGGGGGAGGGGGCATTGTTTTAGGAGATGTAACAAATTAAAGTTTCACGGTTTTAATGCTTTTTCGCAGGTATTATAAAATAATATTAGGAAAAGTGAAATGTATGTACATTGTATTTGTTGTAGAGCAGACGTGGAAAAAGTGTTTGTTTACATTTACGAGATAAGTATACACGGTCATGGATATTTTGTCAATAATGTGTGTTTCATCTATTTCTCGCAGTTCCTTAATAGCTTTCAACATGTAACAACACGAATTTTTGAGTCTTGTCTTGAAAAATATTAAATATTATTTAATATTGAAATATTGATAGCGGCTCCGCCTCTTCCCCTGCATCCCCACTTCTGATAAAAATCTAATCTAACCTAATCCAACTTTACTTTTAAAACTAAAAATAGGTTCGGGTTAGGTTAGATATTTCTCAGAGTGTGGGTGCAGGGGGAGAAGCGGTGCCCCTCCCTCGCCCACGTGTACTAAATGTCATAGATACTTTTTTCCAATGAGAAAATTACACATACAATTACACATACTTCAAACTTCAATTTGTTATATCTTCTAATCTAAACCAATCCAAGCCGTCCTTCTTTCCTCCGTTCCGTATTTCTGGCGGGGAATTACTCAAATGAACCTGCCCTACAACATAATTAAGTGATCATCAAAATCAAAGTTATCTTTTAACAATTTTATCAAAAAATGTTCTCAAAATTCCGACACATTTTTGTGTGACTTTTCAGATTTGGGTATCTGAAAGAAATTTTAAACAATCTGTCTTAATCACCGCAGAGTCGTTTTTCTAAAAATTCAAAAAAGTGTGTTTGCAAAAAACAGCATACACTTCGTCTGAAGTTTTAGTCAGTCTTTTTTACAGTGGGTGTTAAAAATAAAATTTTGTCGAACGTCATTTTCCTATTGTAAATTTTTGAAATATTAAATACTACAAAAAATATAGCGCTGATTTCCAATTGTATATTATACCATCTAACTATCTCTGCATCGTCCTTTCAGCGCTTCTTACTACATTTTAAATCTTGCAAAATCTAAGTTTAACGAGAGAAATTTCGCGAACGCTTTCGACGCAATCGTTTAGAAATGGATTCTTAGACGATCGGTCTCGACTACCCCACGTGACACTCGCTATTACCAAAATTCGAGCTAATAGCCAGTTAGGGGAGTCCGGCCGGCGGCTCGCAAGGGACGTTGGACGCGGGACCGTTTCTCTTTGTAGCCTTAATTCGATTAAGACCGCCATCTTTCCCGGACCGGCACCGTCGACGTCGCGCTCGTAACTCCGTTATCGAGGCCCGACTGCCCAAATTCGATCGTCGATATCGTCTTGTCGATCCCCGGGAGACGGCAGACGGTGAAACCGCGTCGACGCTGAATAATCATCTGCTCTTTGCATCCCCAATTACTCCGCCACGTGCCAAACGCGGGAAAAGAAAGGGTGGGCTCTTTCGGGGTGCGACTCGCGAGATTGTCATTTATTGCGATGAACAATAACCCAGACTATTCTCGCGTGAATAGAGCAATGCCAGAATAGGTAGTGGAAAAGAAGCCATCCACTCTTCGCGATTTAATCTTAAAGCTAAAATTATAGGTACTATGGGGGTATTACTTGGGACGATATATCTGAATAAATAGGAAGATATGAGTGTGTGATAATCGATTAAGATTGCTATTATATTCTTGCTCGAGAACATTGCTTTAGCAAATATTTTAGAGCGCGTAGCTTCTATTACGGTCATCAATCTTTACAACTATAATCGTCTATTCCGGAGCTATACCGAACTTTGTACATCGAAAAGACATTCCCTATTCCTTCTTAATTTCAAAATAGTTTTAATTTAAAGACAGAAAACATATTTTCTTTCTTGAATTATTTTGATACTAGATATCCATTATTAAAATATCTATATATGTGTAAAGGAACTGCTTGCATATCTTTTGTCTTACAATTGGTGTTATCACTTCCGCTATGTTATAGTTTCTATCTTATTAAATTAGTGATTTCAAAATCGTTGCAGAGACATATGCGTTTACAGTTACAGACCGTAAATTATCTGGCTTTCGTGAGGAATATGTTCTAGATTCAGTATAAAATATTATTCATTCATCATCTCACGGTATTAATTTATTACTGCCGTAACTTTTCAAGAAGAATGAAGCGAGTAATCGAGCCGTGTAATGCGGTGGCACAAGACTCATTTGGAAGATACGGTTAGAACGCCGCACGTTTCTAGTCGTTCATCTCGTCGCTATCAGGACAATCGTTATTGTGCGCAGGTGCAATAAGATCCTTATACTTAATGCTCGAGACTCGAGTGCTTCCTCGGAAATTCAAAAACACCGTCCGCGTTTGTAGAAGTCTCTTGACGTCGCTGCCGTCGCCGGCGTTCGTTGAACTCACTTACAACCGTTATAAAAGAACAAATCTTGATAATTTTTTTTAACGTTCGCAAATTTAATTCCATGCGCTGATGGCATCTTTATGAAGAAATTGAGTTGAACTACATTCCGTCTGTATTATCTCGAAATTGTGTATTCCTTCCGACCATTTCGATCTTAATACGAAATACGCACGTCATATTTTTTTATGAATTCTAAGTAAAAGGTAAAGATTATGGACAAACGTTGACAGTTATCTACTTTGAAGAAGTTCCAGATCCAAATAGACGTTGCCTAAAAGTTTTAGATCGCCAGTGTTTTCATCGGATGCTCTCTCGAAAATTGTTTTCGCGTTACACCCATTCATTTAAATCTCACCGTTGACGCAAAGTAGATACAACCTAGTTTCGCAGGGGCAAATCGCGCGATTCTTTCCTAGAACGCATTGATTCCTACGCGATATCCGCGGAAAGAGAGAGCAGCGTCCCCGTCATCGTCGTCATCGTCGTCGTCGTCGTCGTCGTCGTCGCAGTCGCTGCCCCCGTCCGTGCTCTCCACCACCGCTCAGTGATACTAGTAACGACAGAATAACCACCACCACCACCTCCGCCATCAGCAAAGCGCGGCCTCCTCTCATCATCATCAGCGGATCGCCGTTTCGGGAGGCCGATCGGTGGGCCTCGCCGGGGCCGATGCCGCGCGAGAGAGAGAATTCTCTTCTTCTCGGACGGCGGACAAAGCGAGACGCGCGGCCTCGCGAAAGGCCGCGAGAGTGAGAGAGGAGGTATGAGGCGGTCTCCGGGGGCGGCGCGTTTGATCGGAAGGCGAGCCGCGCTATTGGCCGGCACTGCCGCGGTGCGAGGGGGAACGTGAGGACGCGTGAGGTACGGCGGCGGGCGCCTCCACCCGCGCGGCAGCGCAACATTGCCATCTCCTTGCCAGCAATATACGTCCTCTCTCTCTTTCTCTCCTGCCGCCGCCACCGCCGCTGGTTGTAGCCACCGTCGCGTCGCACCGCGTCCTCACGCGAGCGAGCGCGCGCGATATCGGCCGTACCGCCACCGCCGCCGCTGCCACCGCCGCCGCCGCCGCCACCACCGCCACCACCGTCGCCGTTGCCGCTGCCGCGCATGGTGCCACCACTGCCGCTCGAGCGAAGCGCCGCCGCGCTGCTGGTTCTCTCAGTCGCGACGCGCTCGTCACGGGGTGCACATCGTACGTCGCTCGTCGTTCCGACACCCTTCGTCGCGCGCAGCACGCGCCTCTCACGCGGACACCCGCGCCGTTACGTCGCACGGCGTTTGTCGCGATCCGTATTTGTATTCGTAACGCGAAATTCCGTCGCGGAAACAGCAACATCATCGTCGTCGTCGTCGTTGCCGTCATAGTCGTGTTTCGAGGTAATCGGTGGTGGATGGTTGATGGTGAAATCTGACTTTTCTCGGACAAAAAAATAGAACGATAGACTTTTCGGGACTAAGATAGGTGGTGAGATAGAAACTGGGGTAAAAAGAAGCAGGCAGAGAATAAAAATAAAGTGCGTCGGGTGGTGCGTTGAAACAGGGAAGTGAGTCCCTGGTCCTCTGATCCCTCGGAAAACTTCCATTACGTATAATGCTTCGTTGGGGGAGGCAAGGTGGACTCTAATTCTTTTAGTGGGAGTGGAGTAGAGAGTATTCGAGTACGGAGCCACGTTTCGGAGTTAGGCTAGAAGATGCTCGATCGCGACGTCCCAACGGGACGATGACGTTCGCGTCGGTTTGCGTCTGACAGATCCGCGCACGTTGCCACGAGGCGCGCGGATAAAGCTGCTCTCTCTCTCTCTCCCCTCTCTCTCTCTCTCTCTCTCTCTCTCTCTCCGCGTCCCTTCACGCGGATACATCTGGAGGTTCACGTGTGGATGTGCATGTGTGTATTGCAGATGCGGCCTTGTTACTGATCCGATCAGGCCGAACGTCATCGATAACGAGAATCCGAGGCGAGACGTACGACCACGAGGTGATTGGAGAAAAGTAAACAAAGAGAAGAATAGGAAGACAGGTTGAAGAGAAAGCGTAGGAGGAAGCGTGCGGTGCAATAGAGGAGTAGAAGAAGGAGGAGGAGATATTCTCTCTTTCTCCCTTTTTCTTGTGGAACAAGACAAGCGGGAAGCCACATTACGCCCGATCATGACGCAGCAAAGCGGTGCTGGGTCACCCCAGCAATTTTGTTTGCGCTGGAACAACTATCAGACTAACCTAACCAACGTCTTCGATCAGCTCCTACAGAGCGAAAGCTTCGTGGACGTGACCTTAGCCTGCGACGGTCACAGCGTCAAGGCCCACAAGATGGTCTTGTCAGCCTGCAGCCCATACTTTCAAGCACTCTTCTTCGATAATCCCTGCCAACACCCGATCGTCATCATGAAGGACATCAAATGGCCGGAGCTCAAGGCTGCGGTCGAATTTATGTACAAGGGCGAGATCAACGTCTCCCAGGAACAGATCGGGCCGCTACTCAAGGTCGCGGAGAGTCTCAAGATTCGCGGCCTCGCGGACGTCAATAGCGAACAGGAACTAACGTCCAGACCGACCCTGGAGGAGGTCGCGACCGCGGCGATGCAGCGAAAGAAACGCCGCCGAATGTCCGGCGAGCGTTCCCCGTCCAGCAACAGTCCGGAACGCATCGGTTCCGGTAGCATTGCCGACGACCAGGACGTGATCGCCGGCAACATCGTCGTACCCGAGATCCACAATATGGTGCCGCCGACCGCCAGCTCGACACCTAGGTCCCTAGGCTCGCCTAGTACGCCCAGTATGCCTAGCATCTCCGTCACGCCGCAGATCAACCTGCAGGAGCTTCCTGTCTCGCTGCCCTTACCACCACCCCCGCCGCCGCCGCCGCAGGGACAGCAGAGTTCGCACCCCCTGTCGACCCACCACGTGTCCGGCCACGTGACTTCCGGTCCGCACGCGCCCGTCAACCACCTGGGCAGCCACGGTCAGCAACTCAGCGTGCAACAGCAGCAGCAACAGCAGCAGCAACAACAGCAGCAGCAGCAGCAACATGCGCTGAACGCCGGCGGTCAGGTTATCAGCGCCGATGATCTCGAGATCAAGCCCGGCATCGCGGAGATGATTCGGGAGGAGGAAAGGGTGAGTCGAGTTCTCTTTTATTGATATGATTCTCCGCATTTATAACGTGCGAAAAGAAATTTACGACGTAAAAATCTTGACATATTAAATCCAAGGAATGCAAATTCTTGTTAAGTCAATTGTTTCGCGAAAATTTCTGAATACGTTGTTTAAGCATCAGGAAGATTAGTGTCAGTACGCAGAGCGAAATGTTGATTGTCATTAAGGTCTTTCCGTAATTCGCGAAAATGCTAAGTTGAATCTACGTTACACACACACACACACACACACACACGCTTATATAAAAAAAAATTTTGAACGCATCGGTGATTTTTGTTCGCAAAAAGTTACTTATTTTTAGCCATTAGATCATACTATTATAAGACTATCTCTGAGAATCATTGCTGAATGGATGATTCTTTACAAGCATACTGATACTGTTTTATGCGATTAATCTTTTCCCCGGAGGAACATTTGTCTTTGCACGCATCGGTGCTGATATGTAATTTTCGATGCAAATTGTACAACAAGAAGTCCGTAATTACACGGAGTGTTGTAATTAGGAGATTTTTATGTCCGTGATAACGCCGAACTACTCAGATATATATATATTCCGATGCGCTTAATATATAGTTTTTCTGTTTTTATACTGGAAGAATATTGTTTCTCTTTTTGCCAAAGATAAATTAATGGAAATAAAATGCAGGAAGGTGATAAAAAAAAAGTCAGAACTACACTTGCCATTAACGATAATAAGATAAGAGAAGCATTTCCGTCAAAAGTAACGTTAGATTTATAGATATATATTGGAGAAATGTAGTCTTAAAAAAAATCGCCTAGTTTTGCAGGCATAAATAAAAAGCGTTTCATAATTTCTTTTCTTTATAGTACTCTGCGTTGATACCACTGCTT
>NW_027223334.1:1796411-1853013 GCF_030449975.1 Polyergus mexicanus
AAGCAGTGGTATCAACGCAGAGTACTGGTCAACATTTAAAAATAATTCGGCAACGAGAAAGAGAGAGAGAGAGAGAGAGAGAGGGAGTCAATTAAAAGTTTTCTCCGCCGATATCAAAACGTGCCGCCGTGAATTGAAATAAGAAACGCCGGCGTTACCTCCCGCGGCGGCCCCCGACTTCGCTTCTCGACGGAAAAGTTTCACCCTCCGGATCGGTCGACTCGAAATCGTGCAATTTTCCCGGTTAACGGATGAAGACGTTTCCGGTCGAGATGGCCAACGGCCGCCGGTCGACGATCGTTAACGAGAAAGCACGCGGTGATTCGCGTTCCGCACGCGCCTCGCGTCATTAGGGGACGCATCTCGTCCTCGCCAAGGCAAACGATCGATCCTCGACGAACGAAGGCTTGTCGGATGTCCGTATCCAGCGGCGCCGGTCCTCTGTAATTGGCCGCACTTTCACGAAAAAGTCGCGGACGGACTCGCTGGAGTCGCGGCCGCCAATTATAGCGATCGCGGGACGCGAGAGTAAGCAGTGGTATCAACGCAGAGTACTCTCGGGGTCGCGACGTGATCGAGAACGGGAAGCGGGGAGGGAGGAGAAAAGCGCAGGGGGGAACGAAAGGGAACGGGATGGGAAAGAGAGGCCCGCGCGGTTTTCCCGCGTAGGGTAGGTGGAGGGCCATCCCAATTACCCGGCGATTGGCTTCGACGGTATGCGCTAATTGAGAGTATCAATGAACGTCAATGAGCGCAGTCAATATTTGGCCGGGGTGCATCCGGCCGAGCGTTTTGTAACGTTCTTTTTGTTAAAGCGGATGACAAATATTGACCGCGCTCGTTCGCGTTCGCGCGCGCCTGTGTACGTGACACAAGTACATCCGCGTGCCGGTTACACACACGCCCCGAGCCGAGGGATATCGACTGCTCTCGTTAATTACATCGGGACGACGGTGTCTCCTGCATTATTTATCGTCCGCTACCGGCGCAAGTTATTAAGCGTGCTGCTAGTTACAAGCCGTTTTGTAACTAGCACGACGACCGTCGGACGTGTTGGGGACTAGTTGCGCCGACTTAGGCTGCGACGATCAACTCCGTTTAACGAAATGTTCCTTCTCTTCTTCATTTTCGCGATATCCAGCAATTATGCCATATCTTTATTTGTATTAATAAGATTGATGTATGGATTTTTTTAGAATTCTCATTAAAAACTTGATATAATCACATGTGTGTTTCACGTGCAAGAACTATGATTCAGAGTTGCAATATAATCAGAGATGAGAAAGATAGCCGCTCAATGTTTTATTCATAGCTTCTTTTTAATCCAAAGAGACGTATATGTAATATATACTTAAATATTATAATTTACATCGATAATTATGTTTTCATATTGCTTACATAACGCGATTCCAAGTAGGATAAAAATTTATACAACTTCTTAACGTAACATGACAGTTATAACGTAATATGAAAATTGTACGAAAGAAGGATCTTCGGCGTAGAGACGAATTTTCACAAATTCGAAATTTATATATGACAGACGGACATCGGCAGAGGAAACCAGTTCGCGCGCAAAAAACGAGCGTTTACGCGGGGAGAGGCGCGTCAGCTGATATTCCAATCTGACAATCTGGGAAATTAAGGTGAGCGATCGCCCACTCTCCGCACAATCGGCATTATTATTTCTCTCTCTCTCTCTCGCGCTTCGGCGTCCCCGCCGCCAAAGTGACGTAATCCGTTATATGTATACATATAATGGTTATAACATTCCACGGGATTCCATTATGTTAACGCAACCACGTTCCAATTCTCCGGGCATGCCTGCTTGCGCTCGCGTATCGTAAATGCGCGCCGTTGTAGTATCGCAACTATTCCGCGGTGCCTTTCCGATTAAAATACCTAATTGATGCGGGCGAAGCCAATGGCGGAGCCCGGGAATGCCAAGCCGCGCGAGAGTGCTGCCAAGCACCCGCCGACATGGAATTTTTCTTATACGACGGGAGAGAGAACGAGAAAGAGACGGAATAATTATAGAAGCGGATAAAATGAAATAAAATGTAATTATGAAGATTGCAGTAAATGGATGGAATACGTAGCTCTTTTAAAAGAGACAGGGAGGAATTTGTAGGAGAAGAGAAAGCGATGTTTTCATTTATACAAACAGTAAATTATGTATTAGCGTGAAAGTTTTAGGATTGATTTACTCGGGATAAACAGATACGCGCGCGTAAGTTGAAAATCACGAAGGAAACGACGAAATGAAGGTTCCTCGAAGAAAAAAAAGGGGGGGGGGATGCGATTAATACGCGTGCCTGGTAGAAATTTATGTAAATAGAATTCTGGGTTCCTTATCCAGATCTAATTCTAATAACGCTATCGGAGGGCAAAATTCTCAAATTATAGACGATTAATCTCGATTTTGTATCTGTCAAAGATTTCTACTATCCAAAATCAGTCTCTCGATAGCAAAGCCAATCTTCTTCGCAGTCTTCTTCCGAAAAGAAGATATCCTCCCGAGAGTCTAAAGGCTCATTATGGATACATTGAGACGAAATTATCATACGAGAAATTCATCGAATACCATGGGCTGAATATCTTCTAATAATATCCCATTCTTTATTATACGACGTATAAGAAATTTATCGATTGACACAAGGATGGGATTTTATTCTATAATTCTTGATATTTTATTGGATGCGTATTAACGAATATAATAAAACGAAATAGCGCTCTTAGTCTCTCTTCAATAGCGATCGACCTTATGCGTTTCGTCGGAAATTAGGGAATCAACAGGGAGCGTTTTGAATTATGAGCCGCTCGCCTCCGGCAGCGAAAGCCAGAGACAACAATTATTTATACGTCGAAGAGGCCCGGATTCGATAGGGACTCGCGCAACCATCATATATATACACGGCATTTAGTATAAGTATAAATTATATTTCACCTGTCGCACGAGGTCTCCGCGATGCGTCTCTCGCGACCGCTTAATCGTGTCCGTAATCGCATCGTTTAAACGTGCGATGTACATATCGGAGATCAGGTCTGTGATTCGTTATTTTTGATACGAAGTATATTTATTAAGTAGCAATATTAAATTTAGCGATTATGAATATTATTTTCATAATAAGTATAATTTTTATTAGGTGTACAACTTTGCTTCCGCCGTTTTTTTTTCCCCGAAATTCGAGGCTTTATTGTAAAAAACTGGTTATACATTTATGATTCAAAGTATTGTCCACTCCCAATGATCGTGCCAATTCTTTTTGACTTTGACTCGAGTCTTCATTAAGTAATGCCTCCAATTCTGCATCTTCGAAAACCTTCTCTCTTCCACCGCTATGCCGCGCTTCGACGCGAGAATCACCGTTCTTGAAGCGTTGAAACCACTCACGACACGTTCTTTCACTAATAGCGGCTTCACCGTAAGTATTTGAGAGCATTCGATGAGCCTCAGCCGCAGATTTCTTCATATTGAAGCAGAAAATTAAAACCTCCCGCAAATGACGAGAATCTGGCTCGTAAACTGACATTTTCAATCGAGAATAACTTTATGACGCAGACACAAATCGACTAATGTTTCTATGGGGTTATGTTGACAGATGCCCAAGTTTATCGCATGACGTCTATGATCTATTTATTTCGACCGCTACTTACCGCTAAAGCCATCTATAGGAAAACGGCGGAAGCAACGTTGTACACCTAATAATTATTTAATATATTTTAAATAAGACTAATTATTTGTGAGAGATTTTAAATTAAACATATAATTTTTGAAAAATGCTACCTCATTTATCAAAAATCGGCAAGCGCGGTTAAATATTTATACGTGTATGGTGTACTAATGTAAGAAGAGATGAAGCATTACGATTTGATCAGGAATTGCAAAGCGTTGAAATATCACGGTTTTATGCAATATATCGAAATATATTTCTCGAAATTTCTCCGAGATGATCGCTCGATCGATTAGAAAAGGCGCGAAAGAGCTCGGAAAGATTGACGAGACGAGAAAGAAAGAGAGAGAGAGAGAGAGAGAGAGAGAGAGAGAGCAGGAGAGCGAGAACATCCCCCGAAAAGTGTACACAGTGTACAACACGAGAAGCAGCAAAGCGTGATCACGCGGTCGGTGGAGCTCGAAAGGGCGGGTCGAAAAAAATTTAATCTTCCCTCGCATTATCCTTTTTGGCAATAACGGCTTTACCTCCCGGATCGTTCTGCCCTACCAACCTCCCATCCTCTCTCTCTCTCTCTCTCTCTCTCCCCCTTTTCCCTCCTTGTTTCTTCTGCCTCGTATCCGGTGACTCGAGAGTGAGAAAGAGCGCGAGCGCGCGAGAGAGATGGGAGAGCGGGAGATTTGGGGATGGGGTGGGGGTGGGGGAAGGGTAGAGGAGGGCGAGGGCGAAAACCGGCAGGAGAGAACGGATCCCCGACGCGTCGGCAGAGAAAAAAGTCGCGAAACAGTAAATCGTGAATTGTAGTAACCGAGCGCCATTCATCCTGATACACCGGATGTGACTACATATTTCCTTCGTTCCGTTTAAATTAGTGTTTTTGCCCGGCGCGGCCTTGATTGTGTTTTTCGCGCGTCGCGCGCTCGCGTGTGTACGTGTGTGCGTATCCCGTATCTCGGCACACAATCGCGCGCCCCGTTGTCTTCTCCGTCGCGTAGATATACATGTGCGTGCACCTACGTACCGTACGTACGTATCCGACGATCGTAACGCGCGTAAAAACGCGCGCACACGTCGATCGGGCGCGTTGATCAACGGGTAGCGTAAGCGATACATCAGGAGAGCGAGTGGGAAATCGCGTCCCGATGGGGATTCAAAATTGAAAAGCCCGCCCCTCGATGTATTAAAATGCGCGCGATGCCGCGCGCCCATCCATCCCCAGATCGTCTCCGTCCGCCACCTCCATTCGACCCTTCGGTCCAGAAAACGATCGCGATACGAGCGCGGGCCCGCGCTCGTATCGCTCGGGTCGCGCTCAAAAGTCGATTACCGTGCTGTCAGAAGTGATCGAGAGAGCTCCCTCGCGCTTTTATGACACGTATCGACGCTACTCCGGAGATTTCGACTCTCCGACGCGACGCCGCTTTAATTTGATAAGATGATCGAGCTCGATCTTTTAGGCTCTATCTTGTAGATTTCAGTTATAATTTTGGGAGACAGATATCTTTCCACTCTTTCGTTAAAGATATTTGTATAAAAAAAAAATGTTTATTTATATAAATTTATATTTATATAAAATTAAAAATTTGTAAAAATTTTATTTAAACAAGATATCACGATAAAAATTGTTTTTCAAATGAAAATAAAATCTGATCTTTGACAGAAGCTTGGTTATATTATTTGACAGTGAATTTCTTATAATTATTAAAATCGAACGTTCATAATTTTTGTCATTTTAATAATTTTACCAATTAACTGTATTGAAGGAGAAACGAAGAAAATCATTTTCTCTCATTTCCCTCGCACATTTAAAGGAGACCGCTTTTAATTAGGGCTAAAATTCGCTCGCGGTGCGTACCTCTCCGAGGGACACCTCCGTTCTTCGTTTCTCACGGGACACACGATCCCGCATTTATACAATACTTACAAAGTAGAAGATGCTCCCCGAGCTCGGGTCCAGTTTCCGGCTTTTTTGCGCGCGAGTGCTCGCGTCGGCGCACGCAATGTTCGCACGCGATAGCTAGCTTTAGTATAGACAAGCGCGATACACACAGCGGGAGCGTGGCTGCGTCAAGGTGGACCTACAACAGATTCCTATAATCGCGAGCCTCTCCCTTCCCTCCTACCGGCGGTAGAGGGTACGGTCGATTTCTTTTTTTTTTTTTAATTTTATTTTTCCAAGACGCTCTCTCGGTCGCGTCGTCCGCAAGGACGAGCCGGAAGAAATTGGCGGGTAACTCTCGCGCACACAGCGGGCTATGCTATCCCGTCGCTTACGAGATCTCGAAAGTAGGTAGGTAGGAGGATCCGATTCCCGCAGTCCTCCCCTCCCCCTCCCCCACCGCGCCGTCCTATCTCCCATCGGTCTGTCACGAGTGCGTATTATACGTAGCCACCCTTATACCTCGGTGGAGGACTATTTTATAATAAAGACCGGCTTATATAGCGGACGGTATAATGGTATGTATTTTAAATATTTCGAAAATTGCCTTCCTAGGAAACTCCTCGCATAATGGCAATACTTGGAATATAATCCTGAGGTAACCGGACCGCATAGGCGCCCGAACACTTAACTTCCCTCGATTCCTCACGCCGTTCCGTCGTCCTCTCAACCCCCTTCCTCCTCCCCCTCCTCTCTCTCTCTCTCTCTCTCTCTTGGCACCGCGAGAGAAGTCTCTCTTTTTTGCCACCCCTTCCTCTTTTTATGTCTCTTCTCTAAACGATCCCTTCTCTCTCTCTCTCTCTCTCTCCCCCCTTTTCTTCGATGTTAACGCGCTAGGAGAGCGCGAATGTTTCTTGCGACGCTTTCCTTCTTTTCTTTGGAAATCTCGCGATAGATTAACCGGACTGGATATATTCCAGCCGATAGCCACGGGATAATGTATAGGTAGACAAAGTATCTCAGATTTCTCATCTTCTCGTTCTGTTCTTTACGATTTCTTCCCCCCCCCCCTTCACTATCTAATTCTTCGTTTTAGATATTTATTTAATGGTTGGGAAGAATCATCTGTGGGGCGGGGGGGGGGGAGGACTTTTTTTTTCCCCCCCTTTTAATTTCGTTGAAGTCTTCTCGGAAAGAAGGAGTGAAGTAAGATTTGATCGTTTAAGATATTATATTCTCGCTATATTTCATTTCTTTTTTTTTTTTTTAAACGTGAAATAATTCCATCTGGCATTGAGCGATGTATCTAATCTCAAGCGTTTAAAATTGACATGAATAATATTTTAATTACGGGAAGCATTTTTTATGCGGACTTTCCACGATAATATTTTTAATTGCGAGAAAAATCGTGGATTAATTTGTATCGATAGAAAATTTGATAAATCGCCCCTTCTCCCTCTTCCTTTCCCGATATTCTCGACGAAGAGAAAGAGAAAGCTCGCACATCGACTGTCCATTTTTCCTGAGTTACTGGTTACGTTATGGCGGGCGTTGAAAATTGCATAGGAATTTGCCTCGAGTGTCGGCTCTCGAGTGCTCGCGAAAGAAAGTTATCCTGAAATCCGCGTCTGGCTCTGGGTCCCGCGGGAGGCGGCGACCTTCGCGGCGAATGCATTATTTCGCGGCATGGAAATGCCCTCGGACCGGAAATCGATCTCGGATCGCTTAAGTAATACGCCGGGAAAACGTGACCGCTTAACGTTCTCCCCGGTATTTTCCCCTCGGCCAAGACGACGACGATAAGCGTTTCGAGGGAAACCCCGACGAGCCCGAAGGGGTTGCAGGAATCAAGCGACAGTGGTAAGAGAGAGAGAAGGGGAGACAGGCGATCAAAGAGGGAAGCGAAAGATCCGCTCGTTGATAAAAGTTGCATGCGCGTCCACCCGTAACGTCCGCGGAACTATTCGTGAAACATTCAGCCGGACAGCGGCTCGAAAGACGCTCCCGCCGACTTGAAGTTCCCGCAACGACCGCTAATAATGCAACGATCGCGGTGCATTCGTTCGGCGGACACTCCGCGTTGGACAGGAACCGGCACCGTCTCGCTCTTCATCGTCCAATTCCCCAGTAGCGATTTTCGCGATGGGGGGGGGGGGGACCGCGTCTGCACCTTGTACAAGTATTTTACTCATGTATTGACATCAGGGGAAAACAAGGATCGATTCAACTACAACTAAGGGATAAAACCATCTTATACGTATTATACTGGATGACGTCATTAATATATAACATTACAAAAAAATTAAAATTTATGTTATTTTATTTTCATTCTATACGAGCGATGAACGATCGAATGGGAGATGAAAAAAAAAAAAACTCGCTTTTCCGATGATACACGTAATCTCAGTTTACGGGACGAATCTTGACGAGCGCATCGCACACTCTCGACGTCCGATCAGTTACGAGTTAATCTCGAAGCGAATCACCGCCGTTAAGAAAGGCCGGGGCGCGCATTTATCGGAGATGGTTTAATCTCTCCCTCCGATTTCTCTACGCTCTTGTACGAAATTCCGCGGAACGGCTGGCCGTTGCGTGCACCGGGTTCGATCAGAAATGCAGCACACAGAGGTGCATCGCATTTGTTCCTGATGAACGACGACGGCGGCGGCGGCGGCGTGGAAAGCAAAGGGAAGCGAACCTCTTTATCGTTCATCATCACGCACAGTCGCTGTTCCGGAAAAATGCTGATCTTGTAAGGGGGCTTCAGCGTTACTCCCTTCACCTACCTCCCAAGAATCGCTACGTATATTATTTCCGTTGCCAGGCTTCGACTTCAACGTGTGTTCGATATATATATATATATAGACGCACGCGTGAAAATGTAATGTACTAAAATGAGAAAGAAAAGTTTAATACACCTCGCTTATCTTTAACAAACCGACTGTCCGAGAATTTTAATAGCGAGATGGAAGTTTACAACCTTCCATCCCGAAAGAGTTAAAAGCGTCTCATTCCTTATTTACATAACCCATTTTTGCAGTTTCGGAAACGATCAAATTTGCCTGCCGATCTAACTTTCACGATCACATCCGATTTCCGAGCATACGCGACGTTCTTTCTCTCTTTTTTTCCTTTTCGAGTTCCGTCGAACGAACGTTGCTGGAACGCTATCTATCGCGGCGGTGGATTCGGAACGGGAGGGGAGGAGGTGGGGGGAGGTGGATGAGGTGGGTTTCCATTTCGAAAATGCGGCGCAGGACGGATCTCCGCGCGATGTACGGCGGGCGACAGCTCCGGTGAGCTCGCGGTAAATCAGAAATTATCTTGCGTCGCGTCCGAGTTGCGCTGCCTTTTCCCATCGAAACGCGCATAAATACCGGACTAGAACAAGCGACAGAGAGACAGAGGGAGGCGAAGGGGGAGAGCGAGAGAGAGAGAGAGAAACAGAGAGCGGGCCTTGCAGTCGCGGTGGCATGCGCGGTGCATCCGTTGCTGCCGCGTTTACATGTACAGGGCGACACGCGTGTATACGTATACACGCGGTCGTGTATACAGTGTGTCCCGGGAGCATACCATATGGTACACGGCTCGATGAAAGACAATACGAGAATCTAGCGAAAATCTTGCCCTGACATTTGATACCACAAAGGTATCTATGGTTGCGAACGATTAGAGACTCCTCTGGAGAGAAGATAATTTTGAAATTGACACACAGATGTGTGTTTTAATTAATTCAGCCACGAGAATGTTGAAATCGAAAACTTTCATAATATACGATCGGGGTAGGAGGAATCGAGTTTTCAAGGAAAAAAATTTATTTCTTGAAAACGCCCGACTTAAGGCTTACACTCATTTGTGCTTGTAAGTAACGTTATTAGATTCTTGATAATCTAAGTAAATCAATGACAATAATCTGCGAGAAGATCACCTTCTCATCCTTATTTCAATAGACGAGTCTTTTAACATAACGATGATATGAATTTTAATAATTGACAATTGATTAGTTATACACCTCGCGTTTTTTCTTCGCAACCCGTAGAACCTTCCCGTAGTTATGACACATGATATTCGTTCTCGAACACCCAGTACAGAGACGCGCACACGCGCCTCACGCGCACACAGCCGCCCCCGCAGATATATATTAATACGTGGACTGCACGTCGCGGTGCGCGCGACTTGATGGACGGATGACCGGACCATTCCGCAGATTGCTTCGCTCCCGATTCCGACCGGAAGGAGATTTATAACCTCTCGTCGTTATCTGCGTGCGCGCGCGCGCGCGCGAGCGAGCGAGCGAGTGATCGAGTAGGCCGGCGAGAGAGAGAGAGAGAGAGAGAGAGAGAGAGAGAGAGAGAGAGAGAGAAAGAAAGCGTGATACTGCGCCTTTCCACCTCTATCTACCTATCTACCTATCTACCTATCTACCTACCTACCTACCTACCTACCAACCTCTACTCCTCGTTCTGCTCGATCAGCGATCGATCAACGGTCGCGCGCGCGACCGCTCGTCGTTCTTTGGATCTTCGCCAGTGCGCGTGGGAGGGGGGAGGGGGGAGATGATAGCGCGACGCGTTCGTAATTTTTTCCTCCCGATCGCTTTCGGGTGCGCGATGTACCTTTTACGAGCGGCATCGCTAACTCTCCTCCGCGACTATCTATATGTATCGGCGCAGAGTCGTGTGTACCCTTCGGGCGGTGTACACATTTCGCGATTTCGGCGATACGTCCGAGAGGAATCGTGCGCTCTCCCGGATGTACGATTTATTATTATCAAGATCGTGAATCTTGTCCCTTATTACAAGTAATTCGTGCGATTTTAATTTCATCCTAATCGCGCGATACCCTCTTCCGTTTCGGTATATAAGAGAGACGAAATATGTATATAATTGGAGCTTGGACGAATAAAATTATTCTTCTCGTTCGATTAAAAGACAGCGTAGACTTTCCTTCCTGTCAACCGTGCTTATCAACCTCGATCGTACTGGGTAGCGATTGTTGATCGCTTCCAATAGTCGCGCGCGAAATACGAAACGGCTACATCAAAGGATAAATTCAACGGATTAATTTATAGTATTCAATTACAAAGGGAAGAATTACACGTATATACACGGGAGGAAGAGATGAGTCGTGCGATCGTTGCACCGCGACAGTACACTCTGGGGAGGGAAAGGACAGGGTGGGAGGGGGGTGGAGGGCCGAGGGGGACGGGGTGGGGGGAGTGAACTCGGCCAAGGGGCCCGTTCTTTTTTTTTTCAGGCCGCGTAACGCCGCTGCCGAGGACGTCGGGATGGGAAAGGGCAGCCGGAGGGAGTAGGGAGGAAGAGGGGTGGGGGGGGGCGAAGGGGGAGGTCGTCGCGCACATGCCTGAAAAACGCGAGCGTCACGATAAATTAGATTTAATGACTGTCGCAAAAAAGCGCGATATGAAAGTCGGACGCGCGGGACGAACCGATAGAAATTAAATTCTAGGATATTCGATTACGGTACCCGGCAGCAGCCCAGGCCCCACCTCTTCACCATCGCCCCCGCACCACCAACCCCCCTCCCCCCCCTCTCCTCGCGTGTCCCCCTTTCCATCCTCTGCGCGTCCCCGTCGATGAAACCCTCGTCGTTCGTTGCTACACATCCGGGTGCTTTCGCCCCGGCGCTGACATCGAGCCGAAAAAAAAAATGAAAAAAAGGGAGAAAGAGGGGGAGAGAGAGACAGAGAGAAAGACACACACACACACGCACGCACAGCCTCCCCAGGAATAATGGGCGCGGGCAACCTGCGGAAATAATAGATGCAATAATGCCCCGCCCCCGTAATCGCCGTATAGAAATTTGCGCGCGTCTCTGTTCTTCCCCCCTCCCCCCAACCCCCCATCCCCACCCCCAACCCCATTCTCCTGTTCCGCGATCTCTGACCTTTTTTATTTCCGCGAGTCGTTCAGCTTATAATTTCGCCTAATGGGATATGAAGGGCGAGACTCCGCGTTACATGTCCTGTTCGGTCCTTTGCGGCGCGCGCGGATTTTCGCGAATAATATTCACGCGATACGTTTGAAGTTGCCCGGTTTTCGATTAGCATTATAAATAAATACGCCGTTGAGACAAATTCTGAAGATCGTAGAATAACAGAATTG
Source organism: Polyergus mexicanus (assembly GCF_030449975.1). Lineage (NCBI taxonomy): Eukaryota > Metazoa > Arthropoda > Insecta > Hymenoptera > Formicidae > Polyergus > Polyergus mexicanus. Next base: position 1,808,087 of record NW_027223334.1, read on the forward strand.
GATTATGGCCGGTATTCATTGTTCGTTTTTATATACAAGATCGTCTTAAGTCCGTATCGCAATGGAAAATTGAAGATGGAAGATTAAAAATTGGAATTTGACACCAATCGGAACAAAAGGGGCTAGAATTTCTTTATTCCGATTGGTCGAATTTCAATCTCGAATCCTCAATCTCAATCCTCAATGCGTAGTCCGATACAGGTCTTTAAGCGCGGTCCTGCGTCAACTTAAGATCTCATTCGATCAATGAACTTAATGTACTTAAGACGATCTTGAATATAAAAACGGACTATGAATATCGGTCTACGATTTAGAAAAAAAAATTTCGAAGAAAATAAGCAATCGTGCGGCTTTTTTTTTTTCTTTTTTTTATCCAATATCCAACATATAATAAATTTCATTCGAAATTGTTGGAAGAGATTAAGATTTTATTATATTTATATTTTATTACCTGCCGTTGAATCTTACACAATTTTCGGGAGAAGCTGAGTTTATCATTGTTACGGAATTATTTCCTATGAAATCCCGCTGACTTTACGGAACGCATCTCGTAAAATTCATATCGAGTATTCGACAAGGTCGTACATTCTATCCTAAAATAATATCGGAGATAATCGAAAATGCATCGCTTTATATCCCTGAGGAAAATCTGATAATCGGAAAAATGCACCACCTTATATCTGTATATCCTTGTATCGAGACGGAAGGCGGCGGTGGCGGCAACGGGCGCGATTCCGTCCGTCATCTCGCGCGGATCGATCGAGATATCACGAAGATTAATCGACGCGAGTACTTTATTTATATATTCTAGCCGGCTGTATCTAGCAAGCTGAGTCACGCGCGCGCGCGTACGAATTTCTTCGCCAGCCTGACGAATGTTAATACACACGTAAACGGTTGCCATTAGACGGCAAAAATATAATTTCGTTCGCGTCGATGATTCACATGTCGTGGAAATTTCTAAAGGCAATCCGATTCATTCAGGCTGATTCGAAGATTTCCACTGGGAATGCGAAATATTCCCATTTATTTAAATATGAAACGATCATGTATAAAATGCGCATATAAATCCGTATACGTTTTATACACAATTTCTTTTGTCTCATATATCTCTATCTCGGATCTTGCGACTTTGACGAACACGTCATAAATGCGGAACTGTTGTAGATACGCAGCGGAGATTTAAAAGACCTTTTATTCTTGATACACGTGAAAAATTGAACGTCGAATTTATTCATTCATACGCGTTTAAAAAATTCACCATGGTCAAGAGACATGGACGCGCATGTAAAATGACACGTGGGCTGACTTTTGACGTAACGCACGCGTTCGCGAATTTCGCACCCGTGTCCCGCGACGACGATGGTGGCGCCGTATCGGTTCGTATAGGAAACGCCAGATGAAGATAAAGGAGCGCGAATCAGTCCCGAGAAAGAGGCATTGTCTCGCACCTCGTTTCGCATTACCCGGCGGCGTATTAAAAATTCTATACTCTCTTCTATTGTGCCGGCGAGATTGCGTTTCGAAGGAGGTGGCGGTACAACAGGCGGGCGCGATTGTCGATCGCCGAACGTGAGTTTCACACCGTTTGCATTTCACACCTTACCCGCTGAATCCTTTCTCGCTCTCTCGCGAGAGGCAGAAGTCGCTAGGGGGAGCGCTACTTCCAGAAGAAATTTTCCCACCATTGTGTCGCGTAAACGTGGAAAAAAAAAAAAGAACGAGGGAAAAGTAAACAGCTTGTCTTCAAACGAGAGCGCGCCAATTCTTTTCCAGAAACGTGCGCGTCACGTCGGAAGGGGTGAAAGAAAAAAAAATTATTGTACGTAATAAAATTTGACTTACAGGCTTATATATTTTCTTCTAAAAAGGAACACACACATTCTCCATAAAATGACAGGCGAGAATTTATTATCGTGAAAGATCGCACGTTTAGAGGGATATAAAATCGTTAGGGAAATTCGCTCTCGTCATTCTGCGCTTACACCCGGAAGTGTGCACGGCCGGACAAGCGGGCGGATACTTGCATTGTGGTCTGGATCAGATAAAAAATGACCCAGAAATATGTGCGCGAGAAACGGCCGAATGCGTCCGTCCGCCACCGAGGTGCGGGAAGGCTCAGCTTCGGAATGCGAGCGACGAGCAGCTGACGATTCAAGATGCTCACCCAATCGAGGGTGCATAGAGTCGTTGCGAAGAATTTATATATTTTTTTTTATTTATATATAAATTATATTCTTTTATAGAAAAAGATACGATGACGTTTGTTCTCTCGATTAATAGAATAGAAGTGAAATATTTATCTATTATCTCTTATCTCATCACGGGATAAGATCCCGTAAATATCTTGGGCAAAATAAAGGCGCGCGCGGTGGTAGTATCTCTCGGCAGACGATCGTCCCGCTTGTTTTATTCCCGGCGCGAAGGGGGGGGGAGGGGGAGGGGGTGCACCGGTTGATATTAAAGACGCGGACGAAACAACGTAACGTTACTTTCGATGTATCGCCGGGGACGGCAGGGATGGCGGCCCATTGTCTGGACTACGAATTAATCTGGCGATCGATACTACGTCGAGGGACGTCTTGCGCCCGGCCATGTACGCGGTGACTCGCGGAAAGTAAGTCGACGACGGCGACGACGGGTTCGCGTCCGCTCTGAGGGATGTCCGTCGCGGAGGATGTGCGTTTCGAGGATCGATGCGAATCCCCGCTGTCGGGGTGCTTTCGAAGGGTACCTTCGTCCACCGGAAGTGGATCTCCGAATATCAGTCAAGAGATTAATTCCGAATTAAATTCTAGCCGCGTTTCCATTGTACCCGAGACTTTCTGATCAAACACTCAGTCACAATAATATGTAAAGGGAAAAAAAAATTTTATATAAAAGCTCTCTCTCTCTCTCTCTCTCTCTTTGATATATTTTACACATTAAATTGGAAATAAATATTTTTTAATAGTAATAATTTTTTATATCATAATTAAGATTTTTGTATCTAGCGATTATTGCCAACGCTAGTAACTCTCTGGAAATTAACTTTAAATAGTTTCATTTATTATATAATAACAATCTTTGTCGTATATATTAAGATAACGGTACACGCAGAGATGAAGGATCAAGAGACACGCTCTAGATCGATGAAAAACATTTCGACAAATGTCCCCTTTTCTTTCAAGTAAAATAAAAGGAATATTATATTTGCGGCAGCGATATATCGTGCGAGTGAATCTCCTCTCAAGTTCGGATGAGCTCATGGCCAGGCCGCCGGTTCGAAGGCGCGAGGCCGAGAGGATCTTTATCGCGCGGAAGCAAAGTGCTACGCCATCGGGTTCCGGGGTATCGTCCCCCTTCCTCCACCCCCCGCCTCGCCGTCCTCCAGCCGCGAGGTTTCCACGGCGCGGTAACGCGATAGAATATTCAAACGCAAAATAAAAAAGGGTTCCCGGACGACGGGGGGTATTGCATTAACCAAGATTGCTGACGATAAAATGAAAATAATGCGGAATGACGTGCGCGGCGAGGGAGGAGTGTGACGAGGAGGAGAGAGTGGGATAGGAGTAGGAGCAAGAGAACGAGCGGGGGGGGGGGAGGGTGGAAAACAGATAAAGATAAAGTACGAGCTAAAGTAGGTTCGTGTGGGCGAGGAAGTGGTGGGTGGCGGGTTGTGAGGGTGACGGCGGCGAAGGATGAGAGAGGGCCAGAGAGGAAAGGCGAGAGGGGGGGTGGGGAGGGCGGGGGGGGGTTGAGAGTGCACGAAGGAGAGGCGCCAGGAGTCGCTCGTGTAATTGCGTTAAAACTTCCGCCGTGCAAAAACACCCCTTCGAAACGTGGTTCCCACTCGTCGCGGCAGCCTCGTCCCCTCCCCCTCCCCCTCGCCCCTCGTCCCTCGCCCCTTTCCGTCCCGTCTCGTCTCGTCACGTCTCGTCTCATCTAGTCAGCTGATTTTCCGCGATTCGCGAGCGAGAGGAACGCCCCCGCTTCGCGTTTCCGGTTGTCGCCATCGACGGCCAGAGATGACACCGCCAATCCCCAAGAATGGGATCTCTGATACGTGGAATTAAAAGCGTCTTTCAAAATTTGATAGTAGTAAAAGAAAAAAAAAAAAATATATATATATATATAGGGGGACAAAAAATTCGAAATTGGAAATTAATAAATTCATAGCAAGTAAAAAAAAAAAAAAGAAATAATAATAATAAATTTATCGCAAGCAAAGAAAAAAATAAATAAAATAGTTTGAAGGCCATCGATTATCGATCGCTTTATTCTATTTTCGGGATCTATTTTCAATCTCTGTACAAACTATAAGATAATATAATATTGTATATTTCGAAGCCTGACGTGGATATTTGAACTATAATGAAATTATTTTGCAAGCCTGTATCTCTCTCTCCCTCTCTTTGTTATTTATCGTTAAATAGGAAAAGTATCTACAAAGTTATGTCGCGATGCATACGACAAGCCATGCCAACATATGAAAGTAAATTTACCTACTTGCTTTCAAGAACAGAAAGTTCTTCGGCATCGTAAATTTTCCAGCTTTACATTTATTACTGGTGTGAAAGCTTATAAAAGTACGTAAATTAATGGCTTGTCAATAATCGTGTCAATGTCAACAACAATGTTTCTTCGGCCTTATTCTTCTCTTCCGTTCGGTCACGAAGATGGATCGTATTATTTTCGAAAATTATCCGCATCACTTTCTTCGAATAGAAAATAATGAGTTTCACATACCTACATAAGAATTTGCCAAAATTGTCATATTTTTAAATACAAAACACACCAGGAGATTTTGAAAAATATTTTTAACGATACCGACGATCTCGGAGCCTCGCGTTCTACACACCCGCGCAATGATGACGATTTTTAAGAGTATAAAACTTTCGCTCCTCAATTATACTTCAATCGAGCTCTCACGATTCGCGAGACGTTTATTCGCGAGTCGCGTTTCGCGGACATCAAGCCGCGATTCATTTTTCGCGTCGAGAAAGCGAGTTACGGAGAGCTCGCTGGCTCTCCCGCGTGCCTTTATAGATTTTTGTCGGGGCGCTTGGGCGTGTACGCGTCGATTTTATGCGGCTTGGCGCCGTAAATCTCGATTTTCTAAGAATCCCCGTCGTACGGCAAACATTGCGTCAAGATACGTTAATCCGACGCTCGCTCTTACGAAGCGCAAACCTACAACGGTGCTCGAAACTTCGTCGCCGATTAAATATTAGTATTCCCGAGTCGAAGCACAACGGCGAAGTTCGGATTAGGAACACTTTTCCCGGCTTTCTTCCCGCGTCATTCGCCGAAACTAAGAACTGTCTCCGTGCGCCGGCTACAAAAAACAAAACTCACTCTCTCCAATCGCGTAAAAATGAAAAGAGATCACTGTACCATGCTACGCACTTTTCTATACAATGACGCAATCTCGCGAGACAACGCGTCACAAATGGAACAGGAATACGTCTACTATCTTTTATCTATTTAAACAGAATGTCTATTTTCTGGAAAAATATGGAAAATCTGGAATTCGATAATTATTTACTATAACGTACCCAGTACCAATGACGTTAGCCTTGACATATGTTGTCAATGTCCTTGACAACATATGTCAAGGTCAACATCATTGGAGCTGGGTCCATTAAAGTAAATAATTATCATTTTTTTTTTTTTTTTAATTCTTTTTGATGATTTTCCTCTTATACTGTAAGTAGTGGATAATTTGCCGATATAAGCAAATTGTGAATTATTATATATGTTTAAAATATATTATAAAAATATACAACTATCTCTATTTATGTATTCAATGTCTTAATAAAATATCGAATACATAGTACAGTCCTTATTTTAATATTTAGCGATGAAAAATAAAAATGTTATGCAAGTTAAAAAATTTATCTTAACGAAAGCTGTTCAGTTTTTTTTTTTTTTTTTTTTTTTCCCCGGTACATTTGTAAATCTAGTTTGAAGCTTAAATGCCTTTGTGTTTCTCTTTCGTACGAACGAGAATCATTGAAAAACATATACAACAATAAAAAAACATTTTTTTTTTTTTTTTTTTTTTTTTTTTTTTTTTTTTTAGGAAATTGCACCAAAAACAAACTGCAAAATATTCTCTTTACCTGGAATTTTTAACAAACATACCTAAGACATCGGGGAATTTTCAGAGAACTTTACAAGATTTGAGTAGACGCCCTATTGAAGAACGCAAATAGTGTTTTTCAAACGCGTTATATATTTCTCAGAATATAACCATAAACACGTTAAATCATCGCGAGCTTGTAATGGTGACAAAAATATCTCTGGAAAAAAAGTAGAGCGTTAAAATTTTTAAATACTTATTACGAGCTTTTACAATACATCGACGGAAGTAGAAAATTTGATTATACTATCCAGCTGAATTTTTAGCTTATAATAATTCTGTTGTGTCGATTTTATAATTTTTTTAAACACCCACTCTGTGCTTGAATCGTAAACTACAATTGCAGACTACAATTTCCTGTCATAATTATTAGAAAAGCTAACAAGTATCTATATTGTCTAGCTATATTATTTACAATTCACAGATTATTTAATAGGCTGGTCGCGAGAACTATGATCAGAGAATCACTTTGGAACGAGAAAGATAATAATGTATAGAATCAATTTTATCCTACACAATGGCATTTCGCGCCATTGGTTAATCCTAAAAAAATTTTCACATAAAAATTATCATACAAATAGAAAATAGAACGTATAAGAATTAATCAAAATTGTAAAAAGGAAAAGGAATAAATTGCCGAGAGACGGCCTAATTACATATGTTTCTAAAACTTGCAACAGTATAAGATACGAGTGTTAATATTTTTCAAACATTAGAAAAGGACGGCAAAACAAAGTGATGCGCTTTTAATGAAAATATTATATAAAGACGAAGCGTGCTGAGGAAGAGAAATATAAACGCGTGGAAATAAACTTGAATCTACCCTCCCCCACCCCCCCCCCCCCCAACCCTCCTATCGCTCGAAACTTTCTAGTCCGATAGAGAACGCAGCTGGGAAAAGATTGTCCTTAAAGCGGAGGGATCGCGCTTGTGTCCTTGCTTCCAGGAAACGTTGAACGAAGAAGGGACAGGGCGCGAGAGTCGCGGGAGAAAATGAGAAGATTTATATACATAGGTATATAAATATAAAACCGGAATTTTTGTATAGAAAATACAAGTTTATTGTATGAAAATGATAAAAAATATTTTATTCCAAGTATTGCCCATTGCTAGCTATACATTTTTCCCATCTCTCTGACAATTTGTGGATGCCACGCCAAAAAAACTGTTGCTCCTTTGAGGCAAACCGGTCATCGAGCCATTTTCGTACATTTTCGTAAGAAGTGAAGCGCTGCTCAGTAAGCGCGTGTCCCATCGATGCAAATAAGTAGTAATCGGATGGAGCCAAGCCTGGTGAGTAAGCCGCATGCGAAAGTATTTCCCAACTAAACGCCTCAATCGTTTCCTTGACCGGTTTTGCTATGTGCGATGGTGCATTATCATGAAGCAAAATCACTTTGCGTCGCCTTTTTTGATATTCTGGTCGTTTTTCACGCAAAGCTTGATTCAAATCGATCATTTGTTGTCGGTAGTGTCATCCTCATCCAACAATGTTTGCAATTCGCTGTCTTCAAACTTTTTCGGTGGTCTTCCACGTTCTTCGTTTCTCACGTCAAAATCGCCACTTTTGAATTTTTTAAACCACTCAAAGCACTGTGATTTACCAAGAGCATGCTCACCGTAAGCTTCGACAAGCATTCGATGCGATTCTGCAGCAGTTTTCTTCAAATGGTAACAGAAAATCAATGCTGTCCGCAAATCGTAGTTTCCAGGCACAAAATTCGACATGTTCAACGCTATTAAAAGCTATGCTGTTGTATGAAACTTGTATTGTTGTGAGTTGAAAATCTTTATCAGATGTCAAAACAAGAAAATGGCGCCCATGACGCGGTTTGACGGTAACTACATTGACAGCTAGGGCCATCTATGGGCAAATTCCGGTTTCATATTTATATAGAGTGTCCCCAATTTAATTGGGAAAACTTCAGGAGCGTGTAGGGGACCGAAAAGCTAAGACAGAAAGTCCTTAAGAGGTTTGCTCGTTTTTGCTCCATTTTGGAGAAAATCACAGAAAAAAAGAAACAAAACAAGTTTTTGTTACTTATTTATTTACATCTTATTTATGTTATCGTCTATTTAATGCAGATATTGTTCAAAGTGTTGTCCTCTTGCAACAATGCAAGCATTACATCTAGCACTGATCTCATTAATTGCAGCTAGACATTATTCTAGTGATATTTGGTGCACCGCATCTATGATGCGATCTCTTAATTGCTCTCTTGAATTGATTGTCACCGTAAAGGATAACATCAAGTGTTTGTATATGTAAGGAACCTTGAAGCAGACAATTGATCCGGTGCCAATCGACTCAAAAGAGCAACTGCCAATGAGAGATTGAATTTTTGCGATTTTCTCTAAAATGGAGCAAAAACGAGCAAATCTCTAAACGACTTTTTGTTTTAGTTTTTCGATCCCCTACACGCTCTTAAAGTTTTGCTATTTAAATTGGGGACACTCTGTATATATTTAGTTGCCGAGTCGCGACGTCGACGTGTCTTCCTCCCACATAAACACATAAAATATACACTACACAATACGCACACACACACACACACACACACACACACACACACACACACACACACATTCGCGCACGTCAATTAGTACGTGAGATTGTATTTTGAAAGCCATGTAAAAGTGCTGTCGAGTAGCAAGTACGGATTCCGAGTACCATAGGCTTCGCGAAAATGCTCCTTATATTTACATACGACGATAACGCGATAAGGACAAGTCGGAAATATAATAAATCAAGAGAGAAAAATATAATAAATCGAATTGATATCGGCCGTTTGTGTATTCGTGTATGAGTGATCCGTATTAATTTGTATTAGTACAAGGTGACGTCCAGAAGTCTGTCAATTGGATTTAATTGGATTTAATATGCGGTGAAATGGGCGATTGAAGTGCAGCGAAAATACTATGTATCAGCGAGCACACAAGCGTATAATGTTATTGTTTGCAATTCCCTAATATATATATATATATATTGCTCGATATGTAATGATTCAATAATATGTTGTATATTTAATATGAAAATTATAATTATCAATCTTTTTTTATCGAGATAAAAATTTTGAATAAAAAGCTTAATTAAAAAGATCATAATCTTAATCTAGCAATGCGATTAAATAAATTATTCTTTGTTCACTCACAATTAAATATATATTTTTTAATTCTCGAAATTTATACAGATGTAAAAAATATATTTATATCAATCTTTTTTTCTCTTTATTATCTCATTATTTTTGGCCCTATAAATACTCGGAGAAAATAATATTAAGACGATTTAGTCACAGTTGTGACATTACATATGATTGTTTAACAATCATTTGACAAATTACCGAGTAAAATCAGCCGAATATATTTACTACAAGTTTAATATACCGTTTAAATTATTTTAATTATTCCACAATTGCCTTGAAAGCGCTCGATGTGGCCGATAAGTTCGCGATATATATATATTTATTTATTTATTTATTTAATTCTGTCAACAAAAAAGAAAAAAGATTTCTTCCGGGAATGACAGGAGCGATCGGCCGGGGGGGATCTCCCGCGGCGGTTAAATCGCGAACCGTCTCCCGGAAGCCAGCCAGGTATCGAGGCAGTGGCAGCGCCCAGGATATGTAACACGATGCGTGGAAAAACGAACGCCCACGCGAGTCCGATCCGCGAACAGGCGCGTCGCCGGCCGGCCGGCCGGCGGAACGGCCGGCCAATCGGCGAAAAAAAAGCGGGACTAAAAACAGAGGGCCTGGGTAGTATAACGGGGGCGGCAAGGGTGGTACCGTAATCCTGCGCCCTGCGACGAGGGGGTGGGGTAAATGCGCGGGTGCGACAGCGCGAATTCCCGTTTGCCCCCTCCCTCCCTCCCTCCCTCCCCCTACTATCGATGCATCACCTGCACACCACGTGCATCATCCCGTTCGGTCATCCCCTTCGTGTACCCGCTCCTGCGGCTCTCGCCACCTCCCTCCCTCCCTCCCACCCTCGCTCTTCTTCTCCTCCCCCCCCTCCCCCCCAACACGCCTCCCGAGTATCGATATCTGAGGCTCGTGTAGTTTGCGAGAGAGATATTTCTAATATATTGTAAGATATCTGGGGAGACGGTCCGCTCTCTCATCTCCGAGTAAGTGAATCATTAAAGTAGATCGAATAATGGTGTGTATGAAGAACGCGAGGGTGATACAGAATTAGAGAGCTTTATCCCTCAAGAGTTTGTACACTCGATAAAAGTTTTATATATTCGATAGAGTACATATATATATATATATATATTTATGTGTTGTAAGTATCTCGTTCAATTTGAAATTAATATTGTTATCAGTTAACTCTCTTTGTTCGTCACGTTCAGCCGTTTTTTTAAAAAGTAGTTCTCGTCCCAGATTCTAAATATAAATTTACGACTACTACTACTACTATACATCTATTCCTGCGAGAGTCTTTCTTTTCGTGATCTCTTCGTACACACACACACACACACACACACACACACATATATATATATATATATATATACACCCGAGATTCTCTCTTTAAGGAGGGACTCGGATCGGCGAGATACGACAAATCGCCGGAAACAATAAGAAATCTTTGCGTTCGATACGCGTTTCATTGTGAACCGTCGAGATTCTCGCATCGATAGATCGAACGGACCCTTTCGTAGCCTCTCTCTCTCTCTCTCTCTCTCTGGCATCGCATTTATGCAAAATTCGATCTACCATGTACCTCCTTGTCCTAATCCACTTTCTCCCTTTTCGCCGAGAGAGCCGAGAGACTATTATATTTTTATCTCATGCATCACACTTTCTAACGGAACCGTTCTCCATTTTTTTCTCTCGCGCGAATCAATTATTTATTAGGATCAATTTTGAAAGGATCTTTTCTTCCTTTCAACGATATAAATTCTATCGATTGTATTCCAGTGTTTTATTACACACATGAGTGTTTATTGTATAACGTAACTGTGCCGTTTCACTCGGTATTATTTATCGTATTATTACAAGCTACGGAAAATCTAACATTCAAATATAATCCTTAAACAAGTGTTCTCCAATTTATAATAATATGACAAATTGTTACAAATAATATGACAGATGTAAAACGAATACAACAAATGGGACAAGTATTGAATATTTTATTATCGCATCCATTTTTATCGCGTGCCTCTCTCATTGTTTATATTATGTGTGCTCCGAGAATAAATAATATTTCTTTCTCTCTCTCTCTCTCTCTTTTTGACAAGGTGATAAAATTTGTCTCGCGAACGTCGACTTTCCATCGCGAAAACTTCACTTTGTCAGTCGCGTTTTCAGCCACGGGTTTAAGCGTCAAGTATAAAAAAAAGTCACATCACGGGTGGCGAGTTTGTCGTCGATGAGACTTTCCTCTACCCTTCTTGACACACTTTCGCCGTCGACGCTCCTTCTTTTTTTCTCTCTCCTCGTTTCCTGGTTTTCCATCTCGCTGTCTTTCCCGCTTACAAGGTGTTTCTGACGATGCGCAACAAACTCGTTCGTTCCTTTTCTTCTTCGAAAATTTATACCACGGTTAATTTCAAAATCATTTAGCATAGAACTTAAAATCAAAATAGATAAGGAAATATTATTTCATTTAATTTAGCTTTGGTTAATTATTTCAGTTAATTTATTATCATTTATTTATATTATTATATTTTCACTTAATTATTTATTATTATATCATGTACTTAATTATTTATTATGTATCTTTTCTCGTGTATATACAGGGTGGCCCCGAACCTTTTAGCCAGACTTTGAGATCTTATAGGAAATTTAATTCTGAACAAAAAATTTCCTATAAACGTGGGTTGAAAAATGCTTCCTTAACAAGTTATCGCTCAAAAAGCTCTAATACAAAGGAAGAGCGAATGGTGAAAAGAAAATGAAATAGAAAGAAAATGAAACTTAATAAATTTCTCGAAAAAATGATAAGAATAAAAAATAAAAATCTTTTTCTTTTGTGAAAATAAAATTAATTTTTTTTAAAACTAAAATAGCACGTAATGGTAAAAAATGAATAAAGACGTGAAAAAACTAACTGTTCTCAAAATGTCCCCCCCCTAGCTCCGATACACTTTCGGCATCGAGTAACGATCGATCTAGTCGCTTTACGGATTTCCTCCCCATTCGACTTTAATCGATCTAACAATAAGTAAGAAAAGCACTTTTTGTACGTTTGAAACTGGTTATATCAAAATCTACGAAACGTACAACAATCATTTTGATCTCATTTGAAAGATAATTTAATTTTCTACAACTTTTGTTTCGGTATTTTTTGTTAAAAGACGCATATATTTTTTTATGATATTTGGAAAAATGTATGAATTAATTATGATTTCAGAGATTTTTGAGCGATAACTTCTTAAGAAAGCATTTTTTGACCTACATTTATAGGAAATTTTTTGTTCAGAATTAAATTTCCTATAAGATCTCAAAATCTGGCTGAAATGTTCGGGGCCACCCTGTATAATGCTGTCGATAATGCTTTAGAAAAATTATATTTTTAAATATTCATCATATACAATGTGTCACTGAATTTTGACGTAAACTTGAGGAAAAAATCTGCATACGTATCTTACGTATCTTTACGGCGGTTTTCTTTCGCGTGAGAAAATCACGATTGTGAAATCGGCCGCTAGATGGAGGAAAAGCGACTAGCGAACGGCGGGCCCGACTCTCTTAATTCGTAACGGCGGCAAACGCGGCGAATATGAGTGGGGCCAATCGGCGGTGGTACACGAGAAATCCGAAATTCCTGGCACGGACGAGCGATCCTCGCTGCATTAACGTTTCATCGCGCTCGGTATATACGGCAGGGCGGGCACATCGATCGTTACGAACTTTGCGAGTCGAGTCGAATGCCGGAGAGTGTTAGAGTAAGAGATGGAGAATGAGAAATACACCCATAGATGGATAGGCAGATAGATAGATGGAATGTGGGTGGGAGATAGAGAATAAAAATAGAGTTTCATTTATCATTTCGAGGCTGTAAGATTGAGAATGTCCGTGGATAAAAATTTACGATCGTTACGCAATTTTTCGATAAGCAGTTGCAATGAATAAATTTGAAATTAACATGAGGTTCACTCAGTAAAATATAATACGTGTACATATAATATATTCGCTAATCCTTAAATTTATTAAAATGCTTACACGTGTTAAAATGGCACACGTATCTTTGTTTCAACGATGCTTGAAACTCTTCGTAGAATGATTTCCCCTAAATATATAAGATACAACAAAATAACACGATAATACAATAAGTTATGGAATAACAAAAATGGAAGGATAGAGAAGAGAGGACTGGCAGATTGTGCGCGTGAAATAGTCCTTATAGAATAAAGCGAGTGAAAACAAGCGACGAAGACAGTATGTGATTGCGAGAATGAGAAACGGAAAAGAGAAAGGGAAAGAACGAGTGGAAAGAACGAAATGAAAGACACAGAGAGAATGAGAGAGAGAGAGAGAGAGGAGAAAAAAGAAGAGAAGAAAGAAAGAGACAGATGCGTGGGACGGCACGGCGGGAGAGTAAGTTGACTTTGCATTATTTAAGCGGCGTCCTAGCGCCGTAACACGTGTTCTTTTGAAGTCTCGCCCCCTTCAAATATTCAAGCTGACGTCACCGCCGTCATATTCCCCCGCTCTCGCGGAAACCCTGAAAAGCGTGCACACGCTCGGAGCACGTTCTTTCTCCTTCTCCGTTTCTCCGCTCGCTCTGTCTCTCTTCCTCTCCATTCTCGTCTCTCTCTCTCTCTCTCTCTCTCTCTCTCTCTCTCTCTCTCTCTCTTTGGGAGAGAAGGTCTCCGACCCTCTCATCTCTCCTTACGCCGTCTTTCCTCCCCTCCCATCTCTCGCCCTTCAACGGCGTCACCCTCGGTTCTCCTCATCGCTTGCACTTTCCTCGAAGAGGTGTATGCACCTACACCTAGTGAAGGATTCGCCAAGATTTTCGAGCTACTTCCTTCGAATCGTTGCAATCGCGACATGATTCTTTAAATCCAAGCGGTTGGATCTCAAACTTTCACATTCGTATATTGGGCATTTATAAGTGGGCATTTGAAGTGTGTGTGTGTATATATATATATAAATTTGCGATTTTATATTCTCTTCTTATAAAACTGCAAAAATTGTATTCCTGAAGAGTAATCTCGTTAAAGTTTACAACAATTCTTCGCTTAAATAAGATAAGTACACACAATCCAAACAAGAATGTCGGGGGGAGAGAACAGTGACCGAAAATGACCCGGGCTTCTGGAGCTCCTACAAAAGGGGCAGGAGGGGGGTTAATAATAATGATAAAATGAATTATACAGTTATTAATAAAATAAAGTTCCCTTCTATTAATTACTTACTTCGGCACTTCACTTCTTGATTAAGTTTAAACATCTATCTCAATCATATTTCCGTAATTCCTTAGAGTGTACCTTCTCCGTCCGAGTAAAATGCAAATAAACCCTTCGTTCTATTTCACGTATATAAAGTAAGAGAGAGAGAGAGAGAGAGAGAGGGAGAGGGAGCCCTTTCCTTCTTAAAAAATTCATTCAACTTCCTAATATAAGCTTTTTACGTAAAGCTATAATTCTCCGAACGATAACAATTCCGCCGAGTGTAAAGGATTAAGGAAATGAATCGCGCCAATCGTTCGGCCGCGCAATCCGCGCTCGCGTGTGCGAGAAGCGCGGCTCCGTTTCTTCAATCATTTTAACGGGGATTTCCTCGGCGCATTTATCATCCGCGATAGATGGCGAGAGAGTCGATTCCGGCGCGCGTACGTTTGTTCGCGAATTGTTTACGCGGCGCGACAGAGAAAGAAAGGGAGGGTGGGAGGGAGGGAGGGAAAGAGAAGAGAAACGCGAATTTCTCGTCACGCCGGAGAGTTACCGCAGTCTGTTAACGACTTTACACTTGTTTCCGTAACAGCGTTCTCCCGATTGTATGTCCCTGGTACTACTCAGACTTTCACAAAAGCACCCGCCGCCGTTACTCCCGTCGTCTCGAAAGTCGGCCGCGTGTCTAACGTCAAGCGCGCTCGCTCGCTTGGAAAATTCGTTTCCGCAATGGGAAAATCATTTTCGAGCTCGTCGCTCGCCGATCGTCGCTTCGGATCTCGACAAATGGCTAGAACGTTTCACGAGGAGCGAGGTGCTCGCGCGCGCGTCCTCGTTACTTTACATCTGGCGTAAAGAAATCGTGGAAAAGACAGCGGAAGTGATTTCCGACCTCATTTCGATTTGAAAGAAAAATGAAAAAGATTCACAACTAAAATTCCTTCTTGAAAAATATGTAAAAATTATATTTAAATTATTATTTTCTTCTCTTTCTCCCCCCCCCCTCTCCCTCTCCCCCTCCCCCTCTTTCTCTCCATCACGTTAATGCTTGACGATTATGCTATGAAAGAGATTTTTAGAGAGGCAAAAAAAAAATTATTTCTTCGATGCGGTTGTTTCTCGTGAGAATTGTTGACGATTAATGTCTCGATGTGCTTAACGTTCCGTTTCCATGTATCTGCCTATATTTACACAAAGTATACACAAAGAAATTATGGGATTTTCGTATCGCGACGTTTGTTTCACAATTGGCCAGGAGCATGAAGGAAGAGTAAGGAGAATTATCTCGATAGTGTGGAAAAGAAAAAAAGTTGTTCGCGAAAAATGTTTCCTATGTGGCCAGGTTTTTGCCAAATGGAATAATTTGGACCGATTTGTCGCCATCTTGAATACTCGTATACGTATACTCGTTACGTTAAGTTGTGGTAGTAATTAGTAAGTAATGTGTCATGCAACACATTTACCGATCACTAATACAATTAAACATAACACTATTGTATATGTATGAATACTCAAGATGGCGACGAATTGGTCCAAGTTATTCCGTTTGGCAAACCTGGCAACACATACGGAACTATTTTTCACGTGACCATTTCCAATCTAGCTAGACAACTCTCCTTACTCTTCCTTCATGGCCAGGAGTCAATTTCGCGATATCCGATCGATATATCTTCGGGAGGAGAATTACGAATGAGAGAGCGTGATTAAGAAAAATACGCAACGGCAGCGCGGGACGAAGCTCCGTGCACCCTGGAAAGCGACGCGACGCGGCGCGGACTTACGTCACGCCCGCACGGAATACGGCCTTTATTATTTAACACTTGAGAACCTCCGGCGAACGGCTGAATAGGCCATTCAGCCGTGTTTCTAAGGGACCGTTAAGTTATTCTGTAGGTATAATTGACGCCAAAGTCCGCGTGGGACTTTTGCCGCGCGCGCTCTCGCGATAAACTGCTTGAAAAACATTGAGTTCCGTTTTTATTTCGCGAGGTTCACCCACCCAACTGTTTTTCTTTCTTCTTCTTCTCCTTCCTCCTCTCTCTCTCTCTCTCTCTTTCACGTCCCCCTTTCCTTTCTCTCTACGACGGCTAACAAACCGATAGTCGGCGGGAAGAAAGGAGACGCGGATCTCGCGGCTCTCACGCGGGTCTGAGAAGCTCGAGTGTCGAATTAAAGGTAGCACGAGCGGCAAGTAATTGAAACTTCATTCCGGCCAAGCGACAACACCGGAAACCGGCGTGGTAGGAAAGGGCGAGATCCTACGAGGGTCCTCTCGGCGCATTGTTTCCGCGTCGTTTGAAATCCGGCGAGCCGCGAATTCGCCAGTAATCTTCGCGCAATTTCTGCCGTTCTTTTTCTTCTTCTTCTGTTTTTTTCTTCCTTCACTCAAGGGTAAATTTCTCGCTCGGTGCTTCGCGTGCGAGCGACACCGGTGATGTAGATCGATTATCATGACGATCGAACGTGGACGGGTAGACCAAAAGTTATTATTCTGGGAATAGATAAAACATCATTCATATGAATCAACTTCATTAAGCTTCTTATCGCGTTGTTGAATTGGTGGCATACGATATGAGGGAGAATAATAATATATTAGATATAACATACGTACATAGCTTTCAAGAGAATATGAAATACTTTATTCATACGTGGGCTCTATTATAACTCTCCTTATATAATGCAGCACCTATTATCGTAATCTAGGCCATTATCTAGGGTCTATAAGGGCTTTTTAAGATCTTCATAATTGAATAATATCCTCGATACATCTTTCATCTCGACTCTCATACATCTCTCGCGTATTCTTCATTTTCATACAATTTTGTGTATGATGTATTTGTATTCTAATACAAAGAGATTTTTACAATACAAGAATATTCGCAGGAATCTGTCGTGTGTTACGGATTGCGAGTTGTAACTTAAGATGGGAACCGAATCGTAGACGTTATCACAGAGCGCATGCGTGTGCAAAGATTTAGCCAGATAATCGAATGCACGTAACTAGATTGTATCAACAGATTACCCCGACAAAGTAGCCGCCTCAGATTTCTCGCTCTTTCGACGAATATCTTCTTCGTGTCAAACGTTTCTCCCATTCTTCATCTCACGCCTTGTCTTGTCATCTTTCTCATTTTTTATTTTTTAACACGATTAAAAGAACAGAATTTTTCAAAAGCTGTCCGGTTAGAAACTATACAGGGGAAAATAGGGTAAAAACGGATACCCTTTTTTGGATTTGTTTTCCTACAAAAAATCTGAGAGTAAAATAAATTTTACCGACCGTTAGTAGCCTCTAGTGAACCTTGAACTATGAGAAAATAAAGCTAGTGGATGAAAAAAAAATTTTTGGTTATCAAAAATAACAAGATTTTGTGGAGAAGTCAGAGTACTCGGTTTTGCCCCAACACAAAGAAAGTAACAAGATACCGATACATTCCGGCGTACAAAGTGCCGATCGAAACTAATATAATATTCTCTCTAATATATACAGAATGCAATGCCGCATTTACCGAAACAGATGCTCTATATAGGAAAAAGTGACACACGACGACACGATCCTTGCCTCGATATCGATCTTTTGTGGGCTAAAAACTTTGAACTTCAATTAAAAAAGAAATATCAGTGTGCACACAGGGGCACGGTTTGTTTTAAAATAATGAAAACATATATATATATATATATATATGTATATATAATGACGTGCAATATTTTTTTAGTACTTTTAATTTAATTTAATGTTACTCTTAATGCTCTTAAAGCTAATGAATTAATAATCTCTTCTAATTTAATGCTTTTAGGAGAGAGAAATTATTTTACTTTTATTACAGCGTTTCTTGTGCGTCCTAATGCCTCTTTTAAGAATATAATAATAAATTCTCTGTGTCGAGTACGATGCGCGTCAATTTCGCGAGACACCTTGTAGCGGTACTTCAGAGTTAAGCGAGAATTGTGTAAGGCGTTCCCCAAGAATCTAGCCTTTTTTGCAGGAACGCTTACGCGTGTTGCGTTGATAGGATTTACTAGCCGAGATATTACACACAATTCGAAAGTGTGGTGAATGCGCAACGTCGGTAACGGACGTTATGATAGATTATAAGCGAAATAAGCGAGTCTCTTAATATATACGACAGCCGTGTCCGCGGATAAATATAATGCCGGCGCGAATGACAGCGCAAATACACGTTCGCGCCGATTTCATTATTACCGCGCACGCAGCGCACTTTGCTTCTGTCCACACGGTGACGCAGAAATACACACAGATACGCACATACGAAATGCGTCGTATCGCGCGCGCGCGCGCGCGCGACGAAGATGGAATAATATTTTATCACGTGGCGAGAGAGATACTCGACGGCGTGCACCCGGCGCATCATGTATTTAACGGCCCGTCCAGACATTTATTCGCTATTCAAAAATACGTTCGATTAGGTGAGATTGAATTTGACCGTCGGGGCTACGAATTTTGCGACGGATCAAAATATCAATTAGCCGAGCTGTTTTTTTTAACCTGCATTCGTTATCTATAATGCAGTAACGCGTAATGTGACAGCCGCGATTCCCTGTTCGCTATTCCCTCGCTCCCTAACCCCCCCCCCCCCTCCCTCCCACCCATCCTTCCTCCGTCCTCGTCTTATCGCCCTTCCCCCTCCTCTCTCTCTCTCTCTCTCTCTGGTTTTCCCGCCGCCTGAGGTACAACGCTTTCGAAAATTGTCAACATTTCTAATTCGTGTGATCGCGGAAATTATCTTCGAACGGGATCTCTTATTCCTTATTCTTATTCCTTATCTCTTATTCTTATATCTTTTCCCGCGTCCGTAAATTCGTCCGCGCGCGCGAAACTCGATCTATATCTTTCTTTTTTTTCTTTTCTTCCTTCCTCCTCCGTTTTAAACGCGACACGATCTTCGCTCTCCGATGATTAACCTTCTCCAAACGATCAATTTTCCTCCAAATAGGCGAAACTTTTTTTTTTTTTTTTTTTGCGCTCTTAGAATAGTAAATTCTTTAATTTCTCCCGGACGATTAGAGCGTGTATATTTGCTCGGACGAGAAATTTAATTAGCGAGCGCGTACATAGCGGTTGTAAACGATGCTGATAAACTTTTTTAGCCGAAGAAAAATCGATTTTTGACAAAATTATCCTGGAATGTGGGAAAGAAAGAATATTTGGAACGTATCCGAAAATATATTTTGGCGAAAGTCGTTTTATATTTTAATTTTTACAATCCGAATGAAAAATCGCAAAGTAGGAATCATTAAACGGTCAACGATCGATGCTAATCGCGAACGATCGTCAGGCTTACGTCATTATCAATTAGATTAAGATCCTTATCGGAAATCAATGAAGGAGAGGATCTCGATGGATGAATCGATCGCGATCCGTCCCACGTGTCGATCCCCTCCCCCGTGTTGTCATCGCGACGACGCGATGTCTCTTTCAATGATCTCCACTCTAGTTGACTGGATAATTTGCATGGCTCGTCATTCGAGTTTCTTCGGCTTTCGTTCGTATCAAGAGTATATTCAACTCATTCAGGACTTATCGGTTACGATGTGCGTGAATCACTGCCGGCTACGCTATCATTAAACTGTTACGTGACGGTATAAGTGACAACCGGAACTCCCCGCCCGGTGTACGAATGCCCGATGGACACTAGTTTTTGCGCGACTAGGATCGGTATTGTGTGAGTTGCAAAATGAGACTTTTTTTTTTTTGCGCGCGCGCGACTCGCATATTTGTGTGATGAATGAATGAGCGCGGCTGGCCGTAACACAGCTGCGACCGTATGAATGAATGAATGTAAATTGAATGCTGTGACGGATCATCGATCGGTCGTCGCGTCCTTTTTGCGGCATTCTTGACGCCGAATTAATTTTGATTCCCTCTTGACGTCAGGTAATAATCTCGCTATCGAAAGCTAAACAACAGTTACGTATACGTAATATTTCATTTATGAAAATGTTAATCCCCTGCGGATTTTGTTTGATAGAATTACAAGATTTGTAACGTCGCATAAGGAACTGACAAGGAAACGTGTTAATTTGTATCATCAATTATTATATCGGAATATTTAAACAGAGTGTCTAATCCTTGAAAAAAAAATATGGGAAATCTAGAATTTTTAGGGGATTTTTGTTTTTTGTATCTGGAAAAATCCAGGGAATTTTCATGGAATTTTATCAAGGAATTTTTTTAAAAAAATTTCTTCCTTTAAAATATATTGTAAATTTATATCTATTTTTTTTTATTTATATATTCAATGCTTTAATAAAATATTGAATATGCAATACATATTCTTTACTTTAATTTTTAGTGATAAAAAGTGAAAATATGCAAGCTAAAAATTTTTGTTTTAACGAAAGCTGTTCAGTTTTTTTTTTTCCCAGTACATTTATAAATTTAGCACTTGAAACTTAAGTGGCTTTGTATTTTTTTCTTCGTACGAGTGAGAAGCATTAGAAGAAAAGCGATAAAGGATTTATTCTAGAAAATTACATCAAAAGATCTTTAAAACATTCTCTTTACCTGGAATTTTGAACAAAAATACCTGAAAGGTAAGGAAATGTTTTTTACAAGATTTGAGTAAATATTACACTATTATATAATTTTAGCAAAAATTACATAATATGCGTATATACAAAGATTATTTGCAATTATTAATTACAAATTTTCTCTAAATTAACGAAGCTCTGTTACATTTCGATTCCTGTTATTATCATGCAATATTACAAGTACAATTACCGATTCTTATAATGTTTCGCGAAACGGCAATCGTGCAAGACACCCGGTAGAGACAACGGTCGCGATCCGCGCGCACCTGCCGGCAATATTCGAGCGAGATTGCGACTTATTAAATAGGTTAAAGCTGCAAATGCGATAACGATAGTAATTAGAGCCGTACGTGGCGCGGGTGGAGGAGCATCTGACAGTCGTTACATTCTCGAACCGGCGTCACATCGTCCACCATGTCATCGTCGTCATCGTCATCGTCGTCGGTTCCTCGATGATCTCTTTGGGACGCTGCTGTGGATAGGACAAGGAGAGTCGAATACATAGAAGAGGGTGAGAAGAGAAGAGGAGGGAGGGGAAGATAGAAAACGATGTGCGATGGTGCGAACAGGAGAGTAGGCGATAATGAAATCCATTACTGTAGTGGTCGTCGTCGTCGTCGTCATCGTCGTCGTCGTTATTATTATCGTAACACGCATATAATGCTGCATAATATGAGTCGTCGTGACACGAGACGTGGGTCGTCTGATATAGACGTTGCACAAACTCTCGCGAGTCTCTCCAACGAGATTATAAATCTGGTTACCATCGCGCGATTGCATGCGCGCGCGCGTGCGCGCACGTGCGTGCGTCTGCGCGCAACCATCTGATTACATTCGGAATAGAGTGGGACACTGAATATTAAGACGTAATCTTTGCTTTTATTTTACTATGTTACGGTAACATGAAGGACGTTGGATGATAGAAATAATTATTTTTATTAATTATCCTTGATATTATAATTTTTAATCAAGAATAATTACACACAGTTATTAATCGAGGCTAATTATTTCTAGAAATAATTATCCTCGATTAATAATAAAGATAATTAGTCTTGGATTATATCTGTGAAAATGGTGTACATTTACCAGAGAGGCGAAATGGAAACGACGAAAACTCCGCGCTAATCCGCGAAGCACGAACATATCCAAAGGATTGATCGACGTTTCAATTTGCAAATGCATTTATGGATAGCGCGCGTATCCATTCATTATGGTAGGATCGCGTGAGCGCTGTTAAGGACGGCCGCAATTAGCCATTAATCGAGCAAAGTGTTCGATCGCCGTCCTGGAAAAATCTCGAATTCTTATCTCGGATGCGCGCGACTAAATAAACGAGCATAATAATGCCGCGAAATATGTTCCATTTAACATGAGAACGCGACAAAGTAGGAAGCCATTGTAATTTCTTGTCCGAGAAATTTCGACATTTTCATATTTTTCTTAAACTATTGCAATGATGAACATGATTTCTCTATTTCTTTCCACAAGATTCTCATGTGGATAGACATATAATAATCTATAGATCTTCATGTAAACAGTCATAATAATAATAAAAAAATTTATTCCAGATGAGATTATACACAAATATAATATTTATTGTATTAATTTTTTTGTTGTTGTTGTTGATAGAATAATTTTTTTCAATATCGATACATTTTCCGATGTAGCGATCCTTCCCTGAGGAAGACTCGCGCATGCGTTACGTAATTTTAAGACGGCTCGTATTTACATAGTGCCTTAATTAATGAAAATTGCGTCGGAGCGTAAACAGGCGAATGAATCGATTATCCCCGACCGACGACGATGATAACGGCGGCGATGACAATAATAAAAACGATATACGCGCATCGGCTCCAGGGCCGTACTACGTAAGGTAATGCCTGCCAGGATGGCTCCATCAGAGCAAGTTATGATTCTCTAATTGAACCGGCCCATTCAAGCCGGTCGTATGCAGAATAGAGCCCACATCCTAGACCGTGCAGTCGCCATTCTAATGGCGAATTACGTCAATATTATATGCAGATCTGGCGAACGCTCGCGCGCGCGCGCGCGCGCGCATACATGCACTTTATGCGTAGATAAGTTATTACGCGCTGAGAGAGAGAGAGAGAGAGAGAGAGAGAGCTCGCGTGGATAAGTATATAGCCGTACGGTGTCTCTCCTGATGATTGCGTATTTCGTTATACAAATCGCGTTGCAATTCTATGAAGCCACATGTACAGATTCAATCGCGTAAGAAAATGTCTGTAGTCGTTGATAAAGACGTTTACAGCACTACTGTAGGTAGATGATAATGATAGAAAATATATATATATATATATACTCTGTTGCGTAATGATTGTTTAGATTTTATAATATATTTTTTTTGCGTTATAAGAGAGGAATTTTATTATGCGCAACATTATTACGCGACGTACAAGAATAGTTAAACGTATGTATATCGCTGGGAAATTCCGAAGAATGAAATATAATTCTGGGAAGTCTTTTTTTTCTTCTTTTTTTATTATGTTACATGTTATTTTGTCATAAAAATGATTTAATGCTCATAGCCGCAGCGACTTTTGCATAATTTCAAATACTAAGGCTTCACGCTTGGAGCCGAGACAAATTATATTCTCTGTTTTTATTAAAATTTTTTACAAAAATTTTATACTTTTGATATTAATTCTTCCGTTTTTTTTTTCCAATGTCGCACGTTATTTCGTCATAAAAATGATTTAATACTTGCAGTCGCAGGAATTTGCATAATTTCAAATACTAAAATTACATTCTCTATCTTTATTAATATACAAAGGATGATTTCACGATCAGCTGATCGCAACGCGAAAATTTTGTACTTTCGTTATTAAATTAATTCTTTTATTTATAAATCGCGCGGCGGATTATCCGGTCCGCTCGCGTTTGAATTTTAATACTTTGGAAATTAGAATCTGCGCGACTCGCGCAATTTTCAAGTTTCAAGGACGTCCTCTCCAGACACTTCTCCGCATTTTATCAAAGATTCCTACATACCGTCCGTGACCGTGGAAAGAGACGACGGAAGGTCTCCGACGTACGTAAACGCGCGCGAGTGTGTATGCGTGGTGTATGCGCGCATCGCGGCACTTCCTACCGATGCGAATAATATAACCCAGATTTGCGCCAATAAGCCACATCCTACCGTCGTCGGCGCGATTCGCATGTAGCGGCAGAGCCGTACACGCTGGCATATAAAGTAGAAATAATAAGGCGCGGAGAGTAAATCCGACCCACTTAACGCTACTTAGCGCTTACGCTGAATAACGCTTATATTTTGCACAATATTATATCACACGGGAGAAGCGTATAACCATGTACGCCTTCGCGAGCCTTACGTAAGCCTTCTCCTCCGCGCTTCGAACAGGGATCGATCGTGGCTCGCCGAGGTGTGACGAAGGCGTGTGGGCCCGATCGGGATCGGGTATCTGGATCCCTCGAAAAGCGTCGCGAAGACGGGGGATTCGCATTCCCCCCCCCCCCCCCCTCTTCTCTTCCCCTCTCGCGTGATTAGCAATGCGAGATAGTCTTCTCTCTCTCTCTCTCTCTCTCTTTTTCGCGCGCGCGAAGTATTTTTAAGAATCTGGAAACATATTCACATATGGAATATTCTTTTTGAATATTCTTAGAATATTTTTAAGGGAAAATACTCTTGTGTTTCCACAAAGTGTATTCTTCCTTATTTATCCTGTAAAAATTTAAGCGGAATCCTGGAATTTTGTTTAATACAATTTGATGATTTAGAGAGAATCTGAGAGTCCGAGAATTTTATGACTAGATGGACTATAAGGAATTATATGTATATATAAGATGCTCAAATAAAGATTTGTGGAAGATACAAAACAATCTTCAGAGCTTCGTGCGTGCCGTTTGTGATTTGATTCGTGTACATATACCTTACGCACATTATGTCAGATAAATAATTATATAATTATAGGAATATATCCGCGAAAATGTCTTTGTCTCTAACGGGCGATAAAGAGCGAGAAGGGAAAAAGAGAGAGAGAGAGAGAGAGAGAGAAAATTTATTGGTCTTTTATCGGCTGCGAATAATAAAAATATTCGATTCGATTCGATTCGGTTTTTATCGCGATCCAATACGCGTGCGCGCACGCGGTCCACGCGACGCGCGCATGCGCGCGGGCGCAGAATTCGCGCGGGCGCGCCGGTTTCCCCGCGCGTTTTTTTCTCCTCCCCCTCTAAAATTAGAGGGCACAATGCTGCGTGTAATTTATCCGGCGCTGAAAGAAACGCGTCGTTCCGGTTATAAAAGAGACAATAAAGAGTATTAAAAGCGGAGAGCCAACAATGCAGATTGCGAAGGCTGCAATAATACGGTAACCTTCATAACGTTGCGCGACGGTACGTTCGTAAAACTCGGCGCGCATAATGCACATATCATTCGTAACAGTACCGATTTTATTATGCACAATGTACAATTTATTTCTGTCGGCGGGAGTCGTTGTCGAGGATCGTGGCGGCGTCGGCGGCGGCGGAGAGGAGGGGGGGAGAGCAACGAGAACGGAGAAGAGAGAGAGAGAGAGAGAGAGAGAGAGAAAGAAGGGCGCTCGATGTTGGAGCGCGTTTGTGACGCGGATAAAAATATTCTCTCCATCGCGGACAAACTATAAAACAATGTCTCGCGCGCGCACACCCGCAGGAATAAAACTATCCTTGGACCGACAATATAACGTCGCTTATCAATAATTTACTGTGCCATGATGCAATACCCTTTACTGCCAATCAATTAAGATAAGTGCGCGCAAAGCGATCGGCGAGCTTCCTTTTCGAGCAGGTAGAGCGCGTCGTCGTGATTTCCTTTAAATAAATAAATATTTATATCCCGTGTGTGTGTTTTCTCTCTCTCTCTCTCTCTCTCTCTCTCCTTCCTCTTGGAAAATTAGAGGGAAGTAACTTCAATCTCGTAGCTTCCAGATCAAATCGCACGTGTCTAATAATAATTAATAAATTGTTCTCGCGGAATTAGATCCGCTTATTGTTATTCGATACGAGTAGCTCACATTCGTCGAGTCTCTCGTGCAAAAAAAAAAAAAAAAAAAATCGCCCCTCCTGAAGGTTTATTTCTCCCCGAACTCGCGATATAATCTCGACGCAATGCCGCATCTCCGTTCTATTATCATAATTCTTTTTTTTTCCATCGGAAGTAAAGCAATCGCTGGATTAAAATGTCCTCAGAGGTCCTTATCGTCGATATTTACCGATGATTGTCCCGCAATTTTTCGCGACATATGTTCGAGAGAGAGAAAATGTTCTCTCTCTCTCTCTCTCTCTCTCTCTCTCTCTCTCTCTTTCTCCTTGCGCGTTTACAATTTTCAACAATACAGCCTCTCGTCCTCCCTCTCTTTCCCCGCTGCCCCGCGTCAATTTTCTTCTCCCTGTGTTGTTCTCGCATCGGGCCGCGCCGCTCTCGCATATCGCATTTACCGCCCGCCATTGCCCCTTCCTCCATATCCTGGCCCGTGTTATATAATAAATTATTTCATAAATTAAGAGCTATTAACGGGTAATTATCCTTCGCGTGTGCGTGTTTTTCCGTGAACGCGGTTGCAGAACGCGCTGCGGGAAATACTGGAACAAAGAGAGAGAGAGAGAGAGAGAGAGGAGGCAGCGAGAGTAAAAGGAATTTATTTATTCCCTATTCTGACATGTAAATTCCTCTAAGAACAATAGGAATATAAAATTGTAGAAAACACGAGAGAGTGAAATGGAAATAGATTAGAAAGTATGCTTGAACGCGTTTTATTGACTTTTATAAGGGAAAAGGAACCGAGTATGCGCTAGGTTTGTAATAATTTGCAGCTAAAGTATTGAGTTTAATTGATTTATTATATATAAATAGGTTAATAATTTGCATTATTTTGCTGTAAATTATTTTTACGCTGAAATAGGCAACTTTTTTTTTTTTTTTTTTTTTTTTTTTTTTTTTTTTTTTTTTAATCGAAGAAGATTTCGCGAAGTGGAAGTAGAATTTTGTAAAGTATTCGCTCAATCTCATAAATATTGTCCGGTTCACCTTGGATATTGATTTATATATTATTGTACACGTTCGCAAATCTATATAAATTCTAGGAAATCGCGGCGTTGCTTAATTAATGCACGATGCTCTCGTGTCGTTAACGGGAAACCAGTGTCTTAGGGGCATAATATAAACGTTACACGTCTAATGGACCAGTATCGAGTTATGTCGAATTATCAACGATCGCCGCTGTATAAGCGAACGCGCAGACACGCGTGATAATTTATCCCCGTTACATTACAAACAATAACGCGCACGAAACTTGAAGCGCGGACACGAAGCGAGCAGATGCGAGCGGACCTACTTCAGAAAGTAGGATAGAGCGATAATTTATTTCATATATTCTAGAACATACTAGATTCTCTCCTAGAACGAGTTTAGATGTACAGCGTCCGCTATGCATGAATTAATTTACGCTCCAGGCCCCTCCTCTCCTTTTATCTCGTCGAGTTTCTTTCTCACTTCTCGCTCTCTCTCTTTCTCTCTCTCTCTCGTGACTGCTTCTAAAAATATAACTTAAATCAGAGTTATACCGATAACTTCTGTTAATTCGGTCCGAGACGCCGCTTCCTCCGTCTCACTTTCGCTTTCGTTATAAATGAAGCGAGCGCCTCTACCGCCCCCCCCCCTCCCTCCCTCCCACACTCCTGCGTTCCCCTCCTCGTCTCTTTCTTTCGCGTATTTTTTTTTACGTTCATACGCGAACGAGCGAGATAACGTCGTAGCGGGCGATAATATGTGACTGGCAAAGAGAAAAATGGAAGGCGAAGTAAACAAAGATAAAATATACGTAAGTATATGATAATTGCGTTGCAGCTCAAACAATGACATAATTTTAGACGGCTATAAATGTGGGAGGCGCGCGCGTATTTAAATATATATACGCGCACGCGTTACGTATATAAATACATAGATATACCATACATACGGTCGAGAGACGACGATAGCGTTTATCGCGCGCGCTTTTTTGCGTGTGAGAAAATGCGTTTTCCAAAATTACGTAAGCCTCCCTACGACACCTACGTGAAGAAATCGACGGTGATCGACGATGATCCGGCAGCGCGTAATAACGACCGTTGTTATTGTTATTTAGATAATGTCCCGTGTCCGTTGCGCAACGTTGGATCTCATCAGTCAGAGTGCGATAATCGGCGTGGTTTGATGGCGGGGATGTAATCTTCAATGAATGCACAAAATTGTGTTTCCCTGAATAATTTGCCGCCGTCTATCTTATCATCTCGGATCTTCGGCATCAAATGTCTTGGCAATGAAATTTTTCAGACTCCGATAAAATATATTTCCTCCCTAGAAAATGCTTATCTATATGTGTGTGTGTGTGTGTGTGTGTGTGTGTGTGTGTGTGTGTCTATCATATAAGATTTTTTTTTTTTTCTAATATCTAATAATAGTTATTTTTATGAATAAATCGCGATGATGGAGAAATTTAATTTGCGATACGACACATCTCATTCAAGCGTGATTATTAGAAATGATTCTACGCTTATTTACACTTATCGCACCTAACCTAACCTAGATTTAATTTTCCGCGTCGCGAGACTCCGGAATTTTCATTCGCGGCGAGAAATGCAATTCGACCAGTTGCTCCGTCATATTTATTTATACGCGACAATTAACGTTTGTTGGCGCATCATTTTGTAAATATTGCCGTCGCGGTGCGTGGGCGTTTCGTCGTTTATGCGCGCCGGTATTTTCGGGAAATGAAAATGAGCGGCGGGTAGAATCGGAACCTGAAAAGGATCGTTCACGGCTGCTGCAAAAGCGCGAGCTGCGGTCAATGAATCGTCCGACAATTATCGAATCGAGCAGCGAGGCGAGCGCGAGCCCGCGCGCGCGACGTACGTGGAATAAATTAAACCACCGATAGAGTCGAGTGAATGAGATATACGCGTACTGTGTCATTAGTCATATGAGGGAGAGAGAGAGAAAAAAAAAGGGAGAGAGGGAAGAAAAAATAAAGCGCGCGTTGCGTTGCGTTGCGTTGCGTTGCGTTGCGTTGCGTTGCGTTGCGTTGCGTTGCGTTGCGTTGCATCGCATCGCGTTGCGTTGCACACGCCGTGCACCGTTATTCTAATTTCTTACGCGCCTCGCATTTTCCCGTTATTTCCACGAAACGCCACGACCGCCGACAATTATTCTCACGCGTACGTAGAACTCGATATGCCGCGATCCCGTGCCGTTTATCGTATTCGAGTATCGCAAATTCCAGAGAAAATTTTTGCGAAAAAAAGGAACGAATCTCGAAATTATCTAGATAAAGTTATTTGGATGAAGTTATCTAGATAAAATTATCTAGATAAAGTTATTTAGATGAAGTTATCTAGATAAAGTTATCTAGATGAAGTTATCTAGATAATTAATTAGATTAAGCAATTGCATTATCTCATCTTTAGATAATAATAGGATGTATTATTATGTATCTTTATTTTGGATGGAAAAATGCATTATCTGCCTTAAATTATCTAAGATAATGGGCTGCATTCAGCAAAAATTAGCCCTTAATAAGCGCTTTATAATTCTTCAATATACATGGTTCTTACATTTAGATTCAACGGAGTACCAAAAGATAAGATCCAATCATATTAAAGATTATAGATTTTATCTAGATAAATTTGAAATAAATCATCTTTATCTTATCTAAGATAAAATTTTATATGTCATCTTATCTTTATCTAGATGATTTCAATATTATCTATACGAAACACTGACTCTGTGTTATTGTAGATTGACATTAAACTGTCATATGTATATCGCTTGAGTAAATCGGGATGAATTCGCGTTGATTTGAGGATCTGAGGATCTGAGAGAGTCCGAGTTTGTAGATATAAACATATAATGCTCGTGCTTCTAAAGCTATATGGACGCAGCGCGTTGGTTTATATTACCTTTGAACCTTTTCAAACCATATCAATGTACAGATTGCACCTAAACCACTTCGCTAATTCTCCACCGCGTATATATACCGTATACGCGTTACGCTATAGTTGCGCTCGCGCGCGCGCGCACATGCGTCCGTGATTAATTATAATTAATGCCGCGACGTTTCGGCGTAATTAGCCGGACGGGCCTTTGCGAGACGAGATATTATAAAATTACGTCGCGAAAAAGAGGGAGGAAGGGAGCGAGTGGGCGAGCGAGGGCTCTGTAATAATAATTTGTTTCCGCGCGCCCCCCGCCCCCCCCACTCCCCATTTACGATTCCTCACTTTCGACGTAAATCCATTTTCTCCCGTCGCGCGCTTTAATTACAAACGAGTCATCAGAATGCGCACGAATTGAGAATTATAAAGTATCCTCCTCCCCCCCCCCCCACCCTCCCGCGAGAAACCAAGTGCAAATTTTAGCCGAGGGGAAAAAAGTCGCGGCCAGATTCGTTGGAGAAACGGTGCGGTTGCAGATTTTTTTTTTTTTTTTCATATTGAAATCTGCCAATGATCTTTTCCTCCCATTTTTTTTTCTTTTCATCTTACATTCGATATATCTATTGGACACTATTGTCCGTATATTCTTTATTTCAAATATAAATTAATTATCCAAACACATTTCGTACATGTTAAAATTTGCGCATAATTTTCCTTCCCATCTCTTTTAATTTTATTTTTATAATAAATATATTTTTTATATTTTCTTTGATTCGAATAAATTTATTATCTATCTATTGTCATAAATAATCGACAATAGATTGTCGTTCATGCATCATCAAAAATCGGATTTGTTTTCCGTCGCGTGCGCGATACGTCGCGAGAGAAAGATAGAAAGAGAGAGAGAGAGAGAGAGAGAGAGAGAGAGAGAGAGAGGGTGGTAGACGCGGGGTGCGTGCGAGTTGGGTGGTGGGGAAGTTTCAATGTGATTCGCGCGATTTAGAAATCGGGTCGTCAATCCGCCGTAAATCAAGTTCGGGCAATTAAATGCGACATAATTTTACGATTAAAGTTTTTGGCGGGCGCGAGCGCTCTCGCACGCGGTAATGAAACGCGCGAGAGGGCGCGCGCGGGGTTGTATCAAATGGTAAAATCCATATCGAGCCGCCCGATCTGTTTCCCTTTTCCCTCCCACCCCCTCCCACCTATTTCCTCTTTACCGCATCCCGCCCGTGCTATTTCTCATCCCTCTCACTTTCTCTTCGTCGGGAGTCGCGCTATCGGGGCCTGTACTCTACGAGCATCGTAAACGGAAGCACGGTAGGCAGAAGCAGCGACCTTTGCCTGCCTGTAAGCTGACGCGTATAAGCTCACCTCGGCTCCTCTTTCAGGCGACGGGGACGAGACGACGAGTTGGACAACTTAAAACTCCCCTAACGGCTAGACGCGTCTGCGATATATGCGACGTAAGAGAGAAAGAGAGGGAGAGAGAGAGAGAGAGAAGCGCTTGTTATTCGTCTCGCGAGAGAATACTCGTGAGATATGGAGTTATACCGGTCAGAAATTATATAACAAAAAAAAAAAAAAAAATTAGGATCCTTATGTAAAAGATACTCTATCATTAAAGTAATTTTGGGTTCACCTGTATAATATTGTATATATAAGAGATAAGTTTTTTCGTTTTAAATCAATATTTGATATTTATAAAGGTATAATGTATGGGCTCTTATGCGTGTGTGTATATGTGCGCGCAATATATTTTATATAAATTTTTTTCGTTACATATAAGTACGTATCTTTTTATTACGTATATGTACAAGGTGTTCTAAAAAGTCTTATTAAAATGATTTTGTTCACGTACGCCTATACGTGTAAATATTTTTATTTTAGAAATTAATTTGATATTTATATAGATATATAAATTTGTTTTATAAATATTTTAGAAATTATATATATTTTTATAAATATTTTTTTATAAATATTTTATAAAACAAAATTTATATATATATATATAACTTTTTTTTTATAAATATCTAATTTGTAAAATAAAAAACCTGTGTGTAATATATTTTATCTAAACTTTCTGAGGAGAAGCCTGTGTCTCTCTCTTGCCCGAACACTCTTGCTGTTTTCAATATAATATTTTTCTCGGAGGAAATGTTTTATTCGAATGCAATGTTTTATTCTCCAATGTAATGTTTCCGTACCGAGAAATGCGAGTCGAGAAACAACCAAGGCATTATATGTATTATGTATCAAACAGACATATAATTGTACGACTTATGTAATGACTGACAAACCGAATAAAGCGACTGACGCAGCTCGAGCTGCACGGATGAAGGAGCGCGATGTAAACTGATGTTTTTTTTTTATTTTTATTTAATTTTATTCAGCGAAGTATCGCGGATCGAGAGATCGACGTTTTAAATCGTCATGACCGATGATCGATCCGGTCGACAAGGCGGGAAAACAACGACACTTTGCACACACTTTTCTCTCACCGCATAGTAGGAGAAAAAGCACCTTTCGTGAACGAAATTCGAGCGACGATCAAATTCTTAATAGATTTTAGTTTTTTTTTTTTTTTTTTATTCGTTGGAAACTGAATAAATACTTTCTGCGTAAATTTTGATTTATCAAATTAATAATGGCGGATCCAATAAAATTGGTATAAAATATCAAAACTGTACGATTGCGAATGAATTCGTAACGAAACCTATATATATATACATATATTTACGCAAAAATAATGAATTTAATTTGTCGCTTAAATAATGTAAATACGTTTGTAAGATAAATAAAAATTCCATTTTATTTTATTTTTTTTTTCTGATTTGTATGCTCAAATCAATTTGATTAATTTCTGGCCTTAGTCACTTTTTCATCTTTTGCTTTTACGATACATAACAACATAATCGTTCAGTACACGCATGTTTTGTTACGAATTCATTCGCAATCGTACAATTTTGATATTTTACACCCACTTTATTGGATCTTTATTTAATATTTGGACTATAATCAAAGTTTATTCAGAAAATATTTATAGCCGTCCGGCGAATTGAAAAAAAAAAAAAAAAAATTTGAAAAAAAAAAAAGAACTGAAATCCGTTAACAATTCGATCGTCGGCCGAATTTTGTTCACAAAAGATGCTCCTTCTCTCACTGTACGGTGGTTTATGCCGAAGCTGTCTCTGTGATTTAAGCTCTTCGGGGATATAATAAAATCCTCGCAAGCCAGATTTGGTCTCGGTGCGCCCGGAAATAGACAAATGTACAATAATAGCGTGTCACGCCGTGTATTTGCGCAAATTCACCTGAACGGTTGCCGTTTAACGATACATCACGTTCTTTCGGCGAATGACGCAAGATGCTGAAAATACAGTTGATATAGCCGTTCAATAATACATCTCGTATTTATTAATAAATAATATTAAAAAAAAAAAAAAGAACAAGACAGAGAAAGAGAGAGAGAGAGAGAGAGAGAGAGAGAGAGAGAGAGAGAGAGAGAGAGAGAGAGAGAGAGAGAGAGAGAGAGATAAAGTAGAGCTCTTTGAACGAGATGAAAAGTCAAATATTATATTCATCCGATTCCGTATCTATAAAGAATGACGTGTATTATGTAATCAATGTCGATGATGGATTTAATGATGAACGGATAGGGGCGAAAGATTTATACTCTTGAGAATTAATCCTCGATAATTATCGTCTAAGTTAGATTACGGGAACATCGTGTCCCGTCTAATGGCACCGATCTGGAGATCGTCGCGAATCTTTTTATATCGCGGCGGAGAGAGTACGGCGATAAGCGCGCGGGAAGAGAACGCGGGCGATGCGACGACAGGGCGTCAGTCTGCCGCGGTACCGTTTCTCGTCGTCGCTCTCTCGTCGCCGATAGCCCCCCCCCTCTCCTCTCCCATCCCCTACCCCCACCCACCCCCCGACGAACGTGTCAGACGACGACGACGACGACGACAACGCGCTGTCTTCTTGACAGAAAGGGAAGGAGGGAAACACCGTGTGGGGCATACAGAGCTCGCGAGAGGGAAGAAAGGAGCACGTACAAAGAAGAGACTCCGCGCCGAGTCCAGAGGCCCCTGGACTCTCCCGAGTGTACGAACGAACGAGCGTATCCTATATACACATAGAGAGAGGGGAGAGAGAGAGAGAGAGAGAGAAAGCGCGCGTTCATTATGATTCCGTGTATTTATATAAGGTCTAAAAATATACGCGCGCGCTGTGTGCGCCGGCGGGCCCCGCCCGGTATTTCATCTGAGAATAATATTTTAATGTACATACGTCGCCTGCTCCCCTCCTCTCTCTCTCTCTCTCTCTCTCTCTCTCTCTCTCACTCTTTCTCTCTTACCCCGACTCCTCTCCCTCATTCCCTCTACTGCATTAACGCGCGTCTATCCTTGTCCTTTTCTCCGTCCGTTTCTCACACGGTTCTTTCTTCCTTCCCCCACCCCCTTCTCTCTTTGTCAGTCTCTCCTTTTATGCCGGGGCAGCGTCTCTCTCTCTCTCTCTCTCTCTCTCTCTCTCTCTTCTTCTTCTTCTTCTGTCTTCCTATCTTGCTCTCTCCTTCGGTCCCCGGGTCTCTCCTCGTCCTCGTCTTCGTCGCTTTGTGCTCGGCGCGTTTTTTGACGTTTCTCTCTTCTACGTGAGAGCTCGCGTTTGTTGCGACGGAATTGTGCATGTGCGTCGTCGCGCTCACGGCCGTGCGAGCGCGTGCGCGCGCGCGAGTGTACACACGTTATAATGGCCTCCTTGTGTGTACCGGGAGACGAAAGAGAGAGAGAGAGAGAGAGAGAGAGAGAGAGAGAGGGAATCTTCGAGTCTCCCTCGCGGCGCCGAAAAGAGATTTTCGTGGTGCCCGCTGCGTTAATTGAGGCTTTTTCTTCTCTCTCTCTCTCTCTTTCCCATTTTCTATCTCCGTTTCTCTCCGTCTAGGGTCGCTCTTTGGTTTACGACGTTACGGGATCCGGCAATTCCAATCCCGTTGCTAATAAATTCGGATAACTGTCGAACAACGCTTCTCATACACGTAAATCTCCCCTCGAAAGATCTCCCCCTCGATAGCGCGGCGTCGATACATTAATCGGAATTAGAATTTAAGTGTCAGTGTGAAACACACGCGTGATATTAAGACCCTACGCGAGCGCACGTCCGATTAAGAGCGAACAGTCCCTTCTGAGAATGTGCGGAAGCCCTGAGATTTCGTCGTTTCAGCACATTCCTTAGATAACACAAGCATGAGCAAACAGCCATGATCTTCTCTTATCACGAGAAAACGTTGATATAATTCTAAACGAATAAAGAAGAGAGAAAAATTATCAACATTTATCGTTTGACAGATAAATATATATATTTATAAAATCACACATTTAATGTATGAATTCGTCGTCACTTTTCAAATCAGAAGAATAAATTTCTCTCTCTCTCTCTCTTTCGTGTTATAAGAAACTTTACTACAAGAGAGAGAGAGAGAGAATAGTTTATTTTCATATATTTTAAGAGGCGTTGCATTAAGCATCTCGTATGCAATTTTAAACTTCCTCGCCGAGTTATTTTAAATTTATTTTGATAGAACACAGGGTTGTGTTCTATACTCGGTTTCTCATTGAAGATTCCGTGAGACATATCTGAGAAATATTTCATTTCCTACAATATATTGTATTGTTGAAATAAATCCTTGGACGGATAGAGAATTTCGTGACTGGAGGTTTGAAAGAGATAGGTAAAGCTATAGATAGTATAATATCTCATTAAGGAGGAAATTATTTTCGGCTCGAGGGCGGTCCTCCCTCTCTCTCTCTCTCTCTCTCTCTCTCTCGCAGCACGAATTCTAGCGAGACGGATGATCGACGTGGCGCAGGGATAACGAGATACAACGTGCGTGGACGACCCAGTAACCGGGCGACCGATGCTACCGCGTCGAGAGAAACTCGTCGAAACGAGATCCCCGTATTTCAATTGTAAGATTCTCCGAGAAGAGAGACTAGACTGGTTCCAGAACGCGTGCGCGCGCATTCGTTTTTCTCGGCATATCCGGGAAAGCATTCCGATTCCACGCGATGGATCGGCGACGACGACGGCTATCGAAAGAGAAAGAGAAAGAGAGAGAGAGAGAGAGAGAGAGAGAGAGAGAGAGAGAGAGAGAAAGAGAGTCGTAAAATCGTTTTCCTTCCAAGCGCGCGCACTTTGACACTCATCGCCACGTGTTTTTTTCCCAAGTTTCTCTCTCTCTCTCTCTCTCTCTCTGATCGCGATGAACGCGATATACGGATTGGAAGAAATTTTTTTTTTTTTTTTTTTTTTTTTTTTTTAAACTAAGGGGAAAGAAATAAAATAATTTCGCGTACTTATTTTCGCCCGATAACATCTCGATATCAGCAAAATTATCGGCAACAGAACGGGAGGTATCTCTAGGGCTCTGTAAATTCAGCGCGGGTATACGCGCGCGCGTGTGCGTCATGTACACCGTCCGGCACGAGCGATAATCTTCTCTCTGGTGTTTTAATAAATCTCATTCTTCCTATGAAATACGATAATAATAATTTATACCCAACTATAAGCTCACCATGAACACCGCGCGTCGTTACGTTTTCTCCTTCCCCTCCCCCTCCCCGCTTTTATCCTTCAATCTGCGTTCCTCCGTCTCTCTCTCTCTCTCTCTCTCTCTCTCTCTCTCTCTTCCTCTCTCCTTCGTCCTCCCTTTCGGTCTCTGCCTCTTTCCCTCGTACTATACTTACCCACCGGCCTCTTCGCCCCGCCATCCTCTCGTCCCCCCTTTTCCGTGCGCCCTCCAGCTTCGTCGGCCCCTTCCCCCTTCCCCCACCCCCCTCCCACGAGATCGCGCGCTTATATACACGAGTGTACGTCTTTAAATAAACTTTTATTTATACGACCAGTCGGCGAGAGATGAATTTGCGTGATTTCTATCGTACACGGCCGGATATGCACGAGATGGATACGAGCCGCTTTCGCTCCTACCAAATGGATTCTTTTCCCCTCCCCTCCCCCCTCCCCCACCCCATCCCTCACCCCCTTCTCTGCTCGCCACCCCCCGGTCTCTCGAGTCATTGACCGTCGATCGGTGTTTTTGACTCGAGACGAAAAGCGTCTATTAGCGCAGCTGATGTTGCAGCCCGATGGAATTATTTCTCGTCGATGATGTCAATTGCGATTGTTAAGATTCGGATATTCGAGGATCTCGGCCGAGACGCGTAAAGTCGCATCCGTCGAATGTTTTATCGAACGAATATACTATTAAGTACGATGTACGGTATATAGGTGATTGTGGTCCAGCTTTATGCGCTTTATGTGTAATCATTCTTATGTACCTCGGGAATATTTAATGCCGGTGAGGAGGTAAGTCGAGTGTGGTAACTCTTGCTCGCTTATTTGCATTTATTACCAGGTATATAAATATGAAACCGGAATTTTTGTATAGAAAATACACGTTTATTGTATGAAAATGATAAAAAATATTTTATTCCAAGTATTGGCCATTGCTAGCTATACATTTTTCCCATCTCTCTGACAATTTGTGGATGCCACGCCAAAAAAACTGTTGCTCCTTTGAGGCAAACCAGTCATCGAGCCATTTTCGTACATTTTCGTAAGAAGTGAAGCGCTGCTCGGCAAGCGCGTGTCCCATCGATGCAAATAAGTAGTAATCGGATGGAGCCAAGTCTGGTGAGTAAGCCGCATGCGAAAGTATTTCCCAACTAAACGCCTCAATCGTTTCCTTGACCGGTTTTGCTGTGTGCGATGGTGCATTATCATGAAGCAAAATCACTTTGCGTCGCCTTTTTTGATATTCTGGTCGTTTTTCACGCAAAGCTTGATTCAAATCGATCATTTGTCGTCGGTAGCGTCATCCTCATCCAACAATGTTTGCAATTCGCTGTCTTCAAACTTTTTCGGTGGTCTTCCACGTTCTTCGTTTCTCACGTCAAAATCGCCACTTTTGAATTTTTTAAACCACTCAAAGCACTGTGATTTACCAAGAGCATGCTCACCGTAAGCTTCGACAAGCATTCGATGCGATTCCGCAGCAGTTTTCTTCAAATGGTAACAGAAAATCAATGCTGTCCGCAAATCGTAGTTTCCAGGCACAAAATTCGACATGTTCAACGCTATTAAAAGCTATGCTGTTGTATGAAACTTGTATTGTTGTGAGTTGAAAATCTTTATCAGATGTCAAAACAAGAAAATGGCGCCAATGACGCGGTTTGACGGTAACTACGTTGACAGCTAGGGCCATCTATGGGCAAATTCCGGTTTCATATTTATATACCTGGTACTATTCGTTTTAAAAATTAAACAGCCGGGCTCCTTGAACCCCCCCCCCCCCCCCCATCCCGGTGACTCTACCCGAAGCGATTAACTTGTGTTACTTGTACCGGCCACTAAGATGACTTCGCGTGGAGTTAGTTTAAGATACCACAACATTACCGTGTCGTAAAACGCGGATCTCGCTAATTGACTCGCCTCACATTTCGTATAAAGCTAAATTGCTCTCTAAATTACCTTATATTGAAAAGGACAAGGCAGGAAAATTGCCTACTTATTGCCTCGGCGAATAGTCAAGTTACTTCTACATTACTCTCTCCCTCTCTCTCTCTCTCTCTCTTGAGGAGAGTATACGACACATAACTTGGCAGCTGACGTCTCGTAAGCCTCGCGTTTCATCTCGGTTGGCCGATCGAGACAGCGCGACGCGCGACTACGAAAATTTTCCAGACGATTCTCATCTCGGATTAAGTTATACAATTGCGTGTCGATTGATAATACGACTCGACGCGATCGTACATTCGCGAACGGACGTTTGGCACCAAGTTAGAATCGGCCGCGGCTCCACTTCTCGCGTGTATGGTACACATATTCCGCGATACCCGGTATATCGTATATACGTGCAAACGTAAGCGGCTATAAATTTCAATAAAACCCTCGCTGTGTGTAGAGACGCTGTGTGGTAAGAGCAAGAGGAGAGGAGGAGGAGGAGGAGGAGGAGGAGGAGAGAGAGAAAAAGGATGCGGGGGACCGTAGGGGAAAGGAGAGGGAAAGAGAGGAGAGACGGAGCGCTCGCGGGAGGGAGAGAGCGCGTCCGACACGACTCATATACGTTCATTACGAATGCATACGAGCACGTTAGATTGTACGTTAGTGCCTTGTAATAAAATATTGTAATGGTGGCCTACTTCTGCGCGCCACGCCGCGCTCTCCGTAGTCGCCGTATAATATCTCCCGCGGCATTCTTACAGCGCGGCGTTATTTATTCTGCGTCGCGTACAATGGCGTCGGCCTCCGGCCCCATCTACGGGGTGTGCCGATGCATCGTCCCGGCTATCGCGAGGCGCGATTCGCGTCCGGCCCTATTTCTTGTCTCTCCCCTCGCGACGAACCGTCCCCGAGGATGAGAGAACCGAAGCAGAGATACTCGGCGAACGAGATGAAATGTGTGATTAGTGGCGAGAAAAAAAAATGGAAATGTCAAAATAGCTCTCGCGGTTCTTCCCTCCGCGATATAATGTACAATTCGATTAGAGGCGAAGACATTTTAGGAAAGATGACTGATAATTTAGGAAGTATCTCTTGTGGTTATTCTTTCCGCGATATATGAAGATTAAGGTTAGGATAAGGGAAATTTGTATGGATGATCGTATCTAAGAATTCATTCCTCTCGACTTCCTTCTCTCCGGTTATATTCCCCCCCCCCCCTCCCTATCGATATTAGTATCGCGGAAAAAAAAGAAATGTCAAATCAAAACTCAACAATACAATACAATATAATTATCTTGATAATTATTATTATAATCTTGGAAAATACATTTTATTTTTTATCCAACATTTTTTTCTCTTTCATTCGAGAAAATTATTCTTAAATAAAAGGAATATATTTTTCTTAAACTATATAAAACGGCTTCATTCAAGCAAGTTTTCTTTGCCTAACGCAATAATAATCTCATTTCAAGATTTCCACACGTTGAAACTAAAGATATTTTCGAAATAAGAATTTCTTTTTTTTTTTTTTTTTCGGAAAGAGATGGAAAGACGAACAGACTCGTTTATTGTTTCATTGATACGCGAAAATCTATAATCTTCTTACAAGAATTTTATAATTTAAATTCCGACAATATTACAGTTTTATTTCAATATTATAATTGTCACCTAAAAAATACAATATAATTATCTTGACAATTATTATTATATAATCTTGGAAAATACATTTTATTTTTTATCCAACATTTTTTTCTCTTTCATTCGAGAAAATTATTCTTAAATAAAAGTAATATATTTTTCTTAAACTATATAAAACGGCTTCATTCAAGCAAGTTTTCTTCGCCTAACGCAATAATAACGTCATTTCAAGATTTCCACGTTGAAACTAAAGATATTTTCGAGACAAGAATTTTTTTCTTTTTTTCGGAGAGAGAGAGAGAGACGGAAAGACGGTACGTTTTTCTCACCCGCTATATACATGCCGCATTTCCGTTCGGATTTCTATGCGGCCGAGATGGTTCGTCATACGACAATGCCGGTTTGCAATTACCGTGTACGCGTCCTGAGGTTGATTAATAGCTCATTA
This sequence comes from Polyergus mexicanus, assembly GCF_030449975.1. Lineage (NCBI taxonomy): Eukaryota > Metazoa > Arthropoda > Insecta > Hymenoptera > Formicidae > Polyergus > Polyergus mexicanus. The sequence continues at coordinate 1,848,629 of NW_027223334.1, forward strand.
TTGATACGTCTTGTCGTTGGCGCTCAAAGGCGGCCGCGATACCGCATGCAGCGCCAACGGAATGCAATAAACACGCGCGACCGCGTATTTATCGCGCGACCGCCAAATATGCCGGTACCTTTTCCGGCGCCTCTGCCTCCCAGGACGCATTATCCCACTAAAAATTACATCCATGACATTGCGCCAGGTACGTTAACCGATCGTGTCTCGGGAACCGGTTTCACCCAACGCAACGCGATTGATTGAAGCGTTGAGAACGATATAGATCTAAGCCGCGCTTATAACAATATTGAGTTGATACAATGGTTCTGCTGTGTGTATAGCGGGGTTTCTAGCTACCAATCGTTGCGAGAATAGTATAGCGAGTACCCGATACATGACATATACGTAGCACACGCTATGACGCACGGCTGTTATTTATTTGAATAATAGCATCGCGTATGAAATTGTTCATCTTTTGTCAATCTTCTCCAAAAAATTTTTACCCTCTCATTACCTAGTTTTAGACTGTTCCATTTTTATACAATATTTGTCACTTTTGGATTACAATACGTAATGTAGACAGAGAGAGAGAGAGAGAGAGAGAGAGAGAGAACGGAAATTTAATTAATTATTATTAACATTAGCCGACATTGGCCAAATCGGCCTTTAATGTAATAAATTACATATTAATGTATCGCGTTAATATAACAAGCGTCAGAAACTTGATGTTGTCAATGTTCATATTGTATATACAATACATTTGTAGATGTGTTATATCATGTGCTGTGGGAGAATTAATTTTCTCTTGATCTAGAAAAGTTTAAAGGGTTCGAGAATTTCGGGAGGATAGTAAGTAAGAGAATCTTTACGACGAATAAAATAAGAGAATTCGCGACAGTTTGATGACAGATTGACGACTTCTCTTTCGCGAAATAAATTCGCGCCCTCCGCGAGAAATACACGCATCTCCCTCCCCTCCCCCCCCCCCCGCCTTTCCTCTCCGCGCGAGCGTGGCTGCCGCGAGCGTGGGATGGCCACGTGTTCCGAAGCCGTTACACATAGGGTGTCTTGTGAATTCTCGCGCAGCGATAAGGATCGAGATTAACGAAAACGACGAGTCTCGATATGGTTTTTTTATGGTAGGCTCTTCGCGACAAACGCGAATCACTTTTGTCTCTCGAAATCGATCGTAAAGTCGCATCGCGCGAAACAATTGTTCACCGTAAATTTTCCACGATATCGACCTTTCCGTTCTTCGTCCATATATATATATATATATATATTTCTATTTCTCTTTCCCATTTATTGTCTCTATCCTTCTTCCGTCCTGCAATCGAGAACGATCGATCGATGAGGTCTCTCGTTGTTTCCCGCCACGTACGGAGCGAGCATATGTTTACGCCGAGGCGATGCGTCGTAGCGTCGATCGGATTCTTCACAGGGTGTCCGAAATCTGTCGGATGATGTCCCGCGCCGATATTACGCGTATCGAATATCTGATGGGAAGAAGATAATTGTTCGATCACGAATTCTATGAAAGTCATGATATTTCTTCGACCAATTGAATGTCTAAAAACTGCGTATGTGAAAAATAGTCAAAAAATAATTTCTTACCTAACCTAAAACGGCTTCTCTATTTCAATAAAAATTTAAGTCCTACTAAGAATATTTGAAGATTAAGTAATAGTTGGGAAAAAAAAAAAATACGCTTCCATGGAACAACTTTCACCGAGAAAGTATCTTCCAATCGCAGACGCGCATCCGTATAATCGGGGGACACACTGTATATAAATGTTTCTCTCTCGGTTGTCTACGGCGGAGGTTTTCCATATGCGGCGCAATGCGGCGGATATTTTATTTGTATATCATTACACACATCGAGTCCGTCGTCCCTTTCTTCCCTCCGTCTCCACCGCGTCCCCCTCCTTCGTCCCTTTCTCCTGTCCCTCTCATCGGTCCTTCTTTCCTTTCCTCGCCTCCTCACTTTCCTCGTTCTCTTGTTCTCCCTCCCTCTCTCTCTCTCTCTCTCTCTCTCTCTCTCTCTCTTCATCGCGCTTCCCGTCGCGCCGTGTGTATTTATTTTATTTTATTATTAAACAAACCTCTCCCTTCCTGTCATCCTCGCGCCAACATGCGTCTTTATACGTACACACGGGGATCCACGTCAAACACAGTCTCCACTTGACGCGAGGATCGGCTTACGCGACCGTTCCCGGACACGAAAAATATTTTTTCCCTACCCTCTTCTCTCATTCTATAGGTATATCACTTTTCCCCCTTCACGCGCCCCGCGTTATCTGAGAGGCTGCGTTCGGCGCTTATCGCGACTCTTGAAGGGATCCTTCCATCCTAAAGGGATCTTGCATTTGAAAATAATAATAAATGCTATAAATATTAATGTGCGCAGTGTTGTATAAAAATTTATTATACATTCAAATATAGCAAATATATTGTATTATTTCTTTTTTTTCAGTCAGATTTAATTGATTCTTATTTCGCCCTTTTTTTTTTTTTTATACAAATATACATGTTACATATAATATCTATGTAATAATTGAAATATATATTTATCTACTTTTCGCTTTTTTGTTATCTCTGATAGAGAGAGAGAGAGAGAGAGAGAAAGAGAGAGGGAGAGAGAGAGAGAGTACTTATCGCGAATCACGCTGCGTAGTCTGCAATTGCATTCCGTCATGCGGAACAGCGTGTAAAAGCCGCGCGATGACGGATGTCAGGTTATATTTAACGGTAACGGTGGAGAGAGAGGGATGTGGTGGGGTGGAGGGGGGTGGGAGGGAGGAAAGTTATATTTTCGCCGTGCTTGTGCCGAGCTCGAATCGGAAGCAGCGCGAATTGTGAGAACGATTGAGGCAACTTTTAATCGCGAAACGAAGCGTCGCATCCGCATCGCGGACACCCACCTGCTGCTCCACGGGCAAAATACGCAACGCGCGCGTGAGGTTTTCTTTTTTTTTTTTTTTTGTTTCCCCCGCCCCTTTCGAAAAACACACATTCCAAAATAGAATAGAATTATCCCCGAGATACGAATCTACAGTTTAAGGGGAGATTATTATTAATGATAGGTTATGTTCGATATTTTTATCTCTACGCAACTTTGCGTGTGAAAGAGGTTTACGTGTGAAAAAGTTAGTGTTTGATATAATTCATAGAGAAAGTAAGCAATTAATGATGAAAATAACTGAACCAGTTAAATTTAAGTCTCCTGATAATTCACATCCATGTAATATGTATACTCTATTTTAATACAGATTTTAATACAAAGAGACGGATTCTCTCTCTCTCTCTCTCTCTCTCTCTCTCTCTTGCGTCGAATGCGAGGACGAAGACCCAATTAATTTTTGAATGAGGGAATAGGAGAATTCGAGTCCGCTATATGCGGAGAAGTTAATTTCGTTCTGAAGGCATCTTGATTCTTTGTTCCGCCTGGTTTTACGTCGGGTTGAATAATTTTTCTCTCGGCGCTGTCTTGGTGGCTTTATACCATGCGGGGCATTTTGTTAAAGGTTAATTAAATCCAACGACAAAAAGCCGAGCGTTTCATTCTTTTAACGCGGGATTAACGCGGCGGAAACGCGACGGATTTTCTAATTTCGTGCATTGACAGAAGGGCAAGCCATACGACGTCGCTTGTACGAAGATTAAACGTTCCTCTTCCACCGCAAACAACGTACGTTGCTCGCGATACGACGAATCTAACAATTGTTACATAGCCCTCCGAGTTTTTGCGGAGACGCGTTCCCTTCTCTCTCTCTCTCTCTCTCTCTCTCTCACGAAAAAAAAAAAAGTAGACTTTTAGACCCGATCGTGAATCACACGTTCTATGCTCCCACCCCCTCTCCCCCTCCCGCGCAACTTTTTCCTATATTAAATTACTTCGCTAATTAAAATTTTCTTGAAAGAAGCTTGCATGCTGTACGCTCTGCGCCAACTCGAGGATTGAGAAGTTTCATTACCTCGATTTTTCTCTTGAAAATTCTTACATTTAATTATTTATAACTCGGATTATAAAGTATCGCGCTAATTTTCTAATGGGGTGGGGTGGGGAGGGGGGGCGGTGGGGGGGTGCAATTATAATCTCTCTCCTTCGAGGGAGAATAATGCGGAGTACGATTGGCAGAAACGAGCGGGGGGGGGGGGGGGGAGGGGGAGGGGGAGGGCCACGAGGCGATATTGTTTTCTGCGACCTCGGTGGCTCTAGCTCGACTTGGGACTTTCCGACGTTGCACTTTCGTTACGCATTTATTTTTCTCGTTCGCACTGAATCGTAGTGAATGCAGTCACGCACGTTAAGCAGCGTTCGCAGCCTGCGAGAGATCGAGAGGGATGGATGGTGGGAGGTGCGCGGATCGCGGTTTGAGTACTCTGCGTTGATACCACTGCTT
>NW_027223334.1:1853113-1891114 GCF_030449975.1 Polyergus mexicanus
AAGCAGTGGTATCAACGCAGAGTACTGCAAATATCTCAAAAACCAAGCCCGGAAGAGAAAAATGTTTCAGACAAAAGTTGTTTGGTTTCGAGGGGGCCATAAGATGGTGACAATGATTTGACCTTGGAAAATCATTTGAAGGTCATGTGAAGGTCAACTTTAAAATCTTAAATGGAAACCCCCATTTTTTATTTAGTATTCTTGTAGCTGACATCGAGAGCTTTCCAAAACACTATAAGTATTTTTTTATTAAGAACTTTTTGAGTTATTTTATATTTTAATCTGACATATTTTGATATAAAGAATTAAATATCTCGTAAAATATTTAGTTTTTGATAATCTTACCGTAATACTTCTATGTACAGAATAATGAGACAAATCAATTAGTATATAAAAAAAAATTGTTTTTAAGAAAATTATTTACAATGTATTTTTTTAAACAATTTTTTTTTTTTTTTTTTTGACACTAATTAATTTGTCTCATTATTCTGTACATAAAAGTATTACGGTAAGATTATCGGAAACTGAATATTTTACGATATATCTTATTTTTTATATCAAAATATATCAAATTAAAATATAAAATAACTCAAAAAGCTCTTAATGAAAAAATACTTTATTATAGTGTTTTGGAAAGCTCTCGATGTCAGCTACAAGAATACTAAATAAAAAATGGGAGTTTTCATTTAAGATTTTAAAGTTGACCTTCACATGACCTTCAAATGATTTTCCAAGGTCAAACCAATGGTACTATCTTATGGCCCCCTCGAAGCCAAACAACTTTTGTCTGAAACATTTTTCTCTTCCGGGTTTGGTTTTTGAGATATTTGCCTGAGGAGATTAAAATGGGACACCCCGTATATATACAATATATTTGTGTAAGAAGCGCGTGTTGAGGAGGCGCGACTTTATCGCAATAAAAGACGCACGAAATTCTTCCATTCGTTGATGCAGGCCAAATAAATTGTAAATCAAGTTTACACATGTAAATATCCCTCGTAGCTGGCTTGTCGTTGAACAAGACAAATATTATATATTTCAGAGCTCGGCTCGAGTGGCGATTGAATGACGTTTCGCGCGCCAATCGTTTATATCACCTATTGCTTATAATTGAAATGGGAGAAAAACAGCATTACGTAAGGAAGCCAAACTGTGAGCTCATCCCGCGGGAACGCGCATCGCTGCCGCGCGATTGTTTGCCGAAGGATAATTTACAATGTATTCGCGAAATTTCTCCAAGCTATTATCCAATAGAGTCATTAACATCACTTACTTGGGTAACAGCCTGTGCGCGAAACCCATTCCATCCGATCTCAGTGTTTACTGTATCGTTTAATAATACCGGATGACGCCGCCTACGCATTATACGAAGCTGCGTATTTTTTTTTTTTTTTTTTCTGCTTTATATTAATAACATACGCTTACGAACGCTCAAGTAGCTCGCGATGAAATGCGAATGCAGTTCGGAGATTCTCGCGCTATTAGCGTCGCTATTTAGCTCTAAATAGCGGCTGTCCGATATCGCGTCTTTCCATTCGTCTGACACGAGGATCGGCGGCGCATAGGAGTTCAGAAAGTTAGTTGAGAAATGGACAGTAGCGTTTTGCGCTAAATGCGCGCCGAGAATAGGGAGCGCACAGTCTCGAACCGCGCAGATCTCTGGCCATGCGGCGATTCTAATGGTGCATCATCTCGCTCGGAATAAAAGAGACGAAGGATGACGGGCGGCGGAGGGAGGGGGGGGGAGGGTGAGAGGGAAAGGAAAACGCGTGCACGCGGCCTTAACGATCACGTGTATGAAGCTGCTGCTCTCAGGCGCAGTTCACGCTTCCGTCGAGGACGACTGACAGTCATCACGGTCGTGCACGAACGGAGTCATCGCTCGACCTCGAGATTCGCCGTTTTCTGTCTGTCTGTCTGTCTCTCTCTCTCTCTCTCTCGTTTTATTTTCTTCAATTTTTCCTTTCTTTCCCTCTCTCTCTCTCTCTCTCGTTTTATTTTCTTTCATTTTTCCTTTCTTTCCCTTTCTCTCTCTCTCCCTCTCTCTCTCTCTCTCTCTCTCTCTCTCTCTCGTTTTATTTTCTTCAATTTTTCCTTTCTTTCCCTCTCTCTCTCTCTCTCGTTTTATTTTCTTTCATTTTTCCTTTCTTTCCCTTTCTCTCTCTCTCTCTCTCTCTCTCTCTCTCTCTCTCTCTCTCTCTCTCTCTCTCGTTTTATTTTCTTCCATTTTTCTTTTCTTTCCTTCTCTCTCTCTCTCTCTCTCTCTCTCTCTCTCTCTCTCTCTCTTCATCATTATTGTATTTAAGAGATAAATATCTTTCGATTCAATTCTTTTTGAATTGTCATTGCCTTTTTTCTTGCATCTATTTGACTTGTGTGTGTGTGTGTGTGTGTGTGTGTGTGTGTGTGTTTGTATTTGCAACTATCAATTTTTTTATTTTCTCGTATTTATCGCGAGATACCATCTTTTTATAACCCGTCTCGTTATCTTTTTAATAAGAGAAATATTACTTGATTATTATTTTATGACGCATAAATTGCTTCATTCTCGGTATCTACAGTAAATATGTAAGGGGGAATGAGTTAAAAAGATAATGCAAGAATAATATTTGTTATTACGCATATATGATTAGTTTATTTTAAGAGACTTGTTCCTTTTCGATATCGTTCTATTTTATTATCCTATCGAAATTTCGTTTTGCAATATAATGACAAACGCGATAAAGTTGATAGAAAGTTTTATTTCGAATTTTATTAATAAAATCGTTCCTCCTTCTCTCTCATTTTCTAACTCTCTCTCTCTCTCTCTCTCTCTCTCAGGAGAATAGAATCACTTACTGCATGTAAATTATCGATGTCGCGCGAGAGAGAGAGAGACGAAGTAGAGAAAAAAGTTCGAGGCCCGCGTCTGCAAACATAATTGCGTCGGCGGCAACGCAAATATTTGTAACGCTCGTAAAAGCGGCGTCGAGAGAGAGAGAGAGAGAGAGAGAGAGAGAGAGAGAGAGAGAGAGAGAGAGAGAGAGAGGAAGAAAGAGAGAGAAACGGGTGCGATAAACTCGCGGAGGAAGACGACTATTCCGCGGAGACTCTCGGGGCTTCGTCGTTGTCGAAATATCCAGAAAAATGTCGACGGGAAAACTTTCCGTACCGACTGTACTGGCGTCAGCCTGCCGCTACGGCTGTTATTATTTGTATATTATAATTTAGATACAATTATATCGCTCTCCTCGTCGCGCTCGTCGCGCCCTCGCTAACGTCGTCTCTCTCTCTATCTGCGTTCTCTTTCCCTCTCTCATTCTTTCGACCACGTTTTATCTCGCGTTCCTTCTCTCTCTCTCTCTCTCTCTCGCATTTGGCATAGTCGTCGAAATGCTGCGAGGGAACGCGAGCGAGAGAGAAAACGAAACGACAGTTCGAGCTCTGAGAAAGAGAGGGGCATAGAACGAGACAGAGATAGAAGCGTATAATAAAGCCTCTGGGAGAGGGTGAGGAGAGCGGAATTGTGTGTGTTGTGTGGTTCGGTGGAGAGTTTCGAGCGAGGAGGTGTTCGTGGATACGGTGAGGGCGGATGAGAGAGAGAGAGAGAGAGAGAGAGATAGCCGAGAGCAGCTGAAGAAAAAGAGAAGACGATGCAACGGCGGCGGCGGCGGCGGCGGCGGCGGGAGTGAGACCGAGATAGCAATAAAATATATTACCGGAGAAAAATGATGGCACTGCGAGACAAAGAGGGACCGATGTGGCATTAGCGGTAGCCTCGAGAAATTCCAACGCGCGTTATGTATTTTGTTGTGTTCGCGGCGATCTGGGTCCACCTGCCATACTTGGCAATCTCTGCCTGAAAATTGACTCGATTCACCTGCGAAACTAAGAAAGAGAGAGAGAGAGAGAGAGAGAGAAGATGATTTCTCGCGCTCTAGACTCGCTTCCGGTCGCGAGACACTTGACGCGCATTTTTGACCGCGGTCTCTCATCCCGAATACGGTTTCAATATATCATGGAAATATATATTGCTTATCGTATAAGTTACACTGTTACACGTATGCAGGTATAATTTTTATTTTTTATTTTTTTTTTTCAACAAACAGAATTAATATATCTATTTGCTATGAATTTTTTCTTCGATAATTTTATTGCAGCGCGATTATAATGCTCCCTTTAATCGTCGTTGGAAACCAGAAAGAAGGCTTATCAACGAGACATAGGTGTGGCACCGTTACGTCAATAATATTGCGTGCCATGATTATTAACTGACCACGGCTGGTTGCCTCTTCCTCGATTTAAAATTCAGTAAATTCATATAATGCACAATATAATAGTACGGAGAGAGAGCTAACGAACTTTCGTCTTCTAATAGGATTGTCGGCGATATTCTAACGACGAGTGTACTACCACCGACAACTCTCTTATTAACTCATCGTTAATCCCGCGAGGAATTATTATCTTCGAAACATGTGAAAAGATTTCCGATTCTCGGTAATCGCGCCCGATCCGATTGGCGTCGTTCGCGCGTGCGCGCGCGCGCGCGCCTTCATCGTCCCTCGCGATCGCATCTCGTATCTCGCTCTCGCGAGCTATGCCCGAACCGGCTGTTACCGCCAATGTGCGCGCGTGTGTATATGTGTACAATACTATAATACACCGGCTGTAAAAACGAAACGTCGTTTCCCGGAAAAAGAAACGCGTGCGGCCGCAGCGGGCCGACACGGGAGGTTGAGGCTGGCGGGAAAAGGGAGGATGGGTGGGGGAGCGGGGGGCGAAGGGGGGGGAGGGTGAAAAGAGGAGAGCGAAAGAGAAGGGGAGGGGGGGAGGGGGGGAGGGGCCGGAGCGCGAGGGCGTTTTGTAATTTCTATAATTTAAACTCCGCGGCAGCTGGCGCGACTCTCGTAATTACTCTAACCCCGCGTGGAGGAACGCGCATGGAGGAGAGAGAGAGAGAGAGAGAGAGAGAGAGAGAGAGCCTCTGCGTGTTTACTTTTAATTCCTTCTGCCGGCGGCTTCGCGCCAGCGGCAACGGCACCAGCCACTCCTCGATTCAACACAATATCAAACGAAACCCGAACGCCACTCCCCCCCCCCTCACCCGTCACCCTCTTTACAGCGGCGGGGGGCTGGGGGGTGGGGGTGGGGGGGGGGGAGATAGGGAGGGGAGAGGATAGGTAGGTTAACAACGCGCTGGCTCGGCAAGAAAAAAAGAGGAGCTTCGCAAACTTTTCAACCCCCTTTCCCCCCCCCCTCTCTTACCCTCTTTTACCTCTCTGTCGGTCTCTTTCCTTTTTCTCCCCTCCCTCTCTCTCTCTCTCTCTCTTTCGATCCTTTTCTCTGCCGTCTCATTTTTCCCCACCGCCCTAAATCCCCACGGTATGTCCCACGCGGCTCCACATGGATAGAAATTCCGAGAAATTAATCTTTTTACGCCGTTCCCTCGTCCACGGATTTGTATACATATATCGCGGATGTTGCACAGGCTGTAGTAAAAGAAGGAGGAGAATGCTCGTCGTGTCTTCCGGGACCGTCGACGGGTCCCTCAAGAGTTCCGAGTGAGCGTGCACAAAGTACGAATGAGCAACAATAAAGACGAACGGATATGTTAAATGGCGCAGCGACCTGTGTAAAAAAAAAAAGAGAGAGAGAGAGAGAGAGATACGCATCTACATGCGTTTGGGTGTGTCGGAAGTCGCGCGCTCAGGTTGTGGCAGACGTTGCCAGACCAGAGCTCGCGTTTTTTTTCGTATACACACACACACACACACACATGCGCATCGAACGTCCGAGAATAATAATTCGAGATAGTATTTTGTAGGTTAGGTTTTAAGCAATAGCCTTTAAATGGATGATATTGCGTGTTATTTTTCGATAAACATCGACAAATTGAATTTTTCAAGATTAAGATCGTCGCTGGTTTTTGTGTTCGAGAGTCGGGGAATAAATTCCGCGACAAGTGACAAGAGACAATCGTTGATAAAAAACACACACCGACCTCGTTCGAGGGCGCCACTAACGGCTTAATAAACTCCAACTCCGCGCACTTAGATAGCGCGCACTTCTCTATAAGTTGTCATTATTATATCACTTTATCTCCCTGAAACATTTGATTTATAGTCTAATGTTTTTTTTTGCTCTTGATATTCCTGCCCCGATAAATTATTGTCCGTTTCTTTCACTCGATCGTAAGCGACACGTACTCTGTGCCGGGAGCGCAAAATCGAACGCGCGTATCTTGGAGCCTCGCTCGCTTCTTCTTCTTCTTCTTCTATTTTTTGGCAAGGAACAGAGTACATCTCCGTTCATGCTGCCAGAGAGCCATCTCAACTTAGTTTACGAGGACGAGAACACTGCGCATGCGCGCCAAAGCAAGACTCCAATTCGTCGAGTCAAATCGAAATGTTATTCAAGCGTAGGTAGGAAACAAATAGGTATTAAATAGATTAATATATGATAAACTAATATAGGTATTAGATAGGATAATATATGATAAACCAATATAGGCATTATATAGGATAATGTGTGAAAACCTCTTTTTGGGTTATATGGAAGGATGGGACCCGAGCGGAATCGAACCTGGAATCTTTCGATTACCAGCCTGCGATTCTACGCCCGGCGCCACGCATCGCCCCCCTCGCTCGCTTTTCTCTTTCCCTACGTTTCTTCCCTTCCCCTCTTTCGCTTTCTATCCCTCCTTCCATGCTCCTTCTCCTTTCCCTCCTCGTTCTCCTCCGCCTCATCGCCGGTGCTCGCGCACTCGTTTCTGCGACTCGTTGAAAAATCGTCCGTCGTAAACGGGAACAGCGGTTTTATTGTTCCGCGGCAGACAATGCCCGGGGAATATTATAAAAACTTTCCGACGGAATATATTAACGTTAACTCATCGCTTTACCGTTAGGCAAACTTTTCGGTCGAGCACGCCGCCGCCGACGCTTCGTCTTCGTCCCCGTCTCTCTCTCTCCCTCTCCCTCTCTCTCTCTCTCTCTCTCTCTCTCTCTCTCTCTCTCTCTCTCTCTTTCTGTCACGGCTCGTCTCTCCCTGCTTCTGCCCCTTCTCATGACTTTTTATGCTCTCCCCTTCCCCAAAGCTCGCTTCCCGTGACCCTCTCTCCCCGCTCCTCCGCTCCGCCCCTCCCCGCTCCTCGCCGTCACCCGCGTCGCGGGAGAATCGGCGATACAACCCGCACGATAAATACCAACCGTCGCTGGATGTAATCTAGATCGTCGCTATGTGGAGCGTAGTGGAAGAGAAACGCCATTTATGGATACCGGTAATGGATAGCGTGTAACTGACGCGATCTAACGATTAACGACGAAAATTTGCGTAGCGTGCGCCAAAATCGCTGGGAAACGATTTTTTGTGAAAACTGACCGACACGAGAGACATATATTAATCTCGAGAAAATACAATATAAAAAGAAAAGAGATCTATATGTGTACAAATTAATTCGAGACAAGATAATATATATATATTGTGTTTTCGTAAATTAATTTTGTACAATTTTTACGCCGAATATTCTTGTATCTTATCTCTATGAATTTTAAGTATAGATCATAGATAACGGAAGATTTTCGAAACTGAAAATGAAAAAGATATACGCGAATCGGCACTTTTTTTTTTTTTTTTTTCGGCGTCGTCGGATCGTAAAATGCTAACTACGATTCATTTTGTATGTACTTGAATAAGAATAATTTCACCGCTATTCCATTTTCCCTCATTTGCAATCGGGAAGCTGCGAGTTAAGTCGATCTAAATCTTTCTCTCGCATCGGTCAGATATTTTACATATCCGCGTAATATTTTATTTTATTGAGCGCCGAGTTATTCAAATGAATAACGCGATATTTATGCGTATCTCATCGCGAAGAGCCTTGCATGCAAATATTCCTGAACCGTTTTCGCGCAAACGCGGGGGGGAGAGGGGGAGGGGGGGTCGTTAGTTTAGCCGGATCTTGTTCGATCTTCGAGATCTCGGGGAAATCTGCATCGTGGCGCAAATTGAAAACGGAGGGTTAAATAATTATATGTTGATGCAAAATGGGGATCTTCGTTAAAGTAAAAAATGCATTATGTAATGCGCGTGCGCGCGCAAGGAATTCCCCATACAGCACCGAAAGATTTGCAGAAACGTTGCATAAACCTTGCATTGAAACATTGTAATATTGCATGGAAATTGCGAAATATTTCTGCAATGTTACTGCAAGTCTGGCGGCAACGTTGAAATGTCCGCCCTTAGAAATATTACCATATAATGTTACAGTAATGTTACGGTGCAATATATTTGTAATATTGAAATGCGTTGCTACAAATATGCAAAACACTTTAAATTTGATAGATAAACTTTGAAAATATATAAAGACATCCAAGAGAGATAAGAAAAAAAGATTGTGAATTTACGCAATTACGAGTTTTTTCTCTCTTGAATGTCTTTATATATTCTCGAAGTTTATTTATTAAAATCTGAAATATATCGTGCATATTAAAAAATTATTATCAAATTTTTGGTTTTATATAGAAATGGAAACTATTTAACAATTTCCTGTTATCTAGTTAACATCGCTAATTTATAAATAATTTACAAGTTTGAGAAAATAGTAGTGATTAAATAATTTCATTCATAAAAGTTAAAATTTTACTTATATAGATATTAGACTCTATTTTACATCTTAAGTAGACAATTAACGAATAATTTTAACTTTTTTGGATATTTATGTATCCGATTACTGAACAATCAGTTAAATATCTGAATTCCCTGTGTTGGGATTGTATCGGATAATTTAAACTGATAAAAATAGTTATATCTTTAATCTTATTAGCCGCTCTTTGCAAGCTTTATGTAATCATCATGACTGAAACTTAAATGCGGGATAGATAACACAACACGCGCCGCGTAGCGGTAAACAAACGAACTAGCAATTACCGAAAACTGTTTTTTGTAACGTTTTTGAAATGTTGCTGTAACATTCTCATAAAATATTATAATTATATGTTCCAATAATGTCTCAACAATATTACATTGCAACTTGCAAGATTGTAATATTATTGCAATGTAATTGCAATGTTCTGTGCTGTATGGGGTCACGATACATTCTTTGGTAATTTCGTCATTGAGATATCCGAGCATGCGTTTACATGGAGTGTATCGATTATCATAACTATGCGGTTTACGCCTTGATATATTATTCGTGCGCTCATCTCGCGGCTTCAAGGACTAATTTATTATAATTTGGGAACGAGAACCTAACCTAACCATGTTTGCAAGCTTGTCTGTATTTTAGAGACATCTAACCTGACCTCACCTAACCCTACACATCCCGAAATACAAATTTAGATAGAAAATTGTTCATAGAATATCATATCGAGTAATAATTTATTTTAAAATGTACATATCTTCGATTACGAAAGTAGCTTCGATACGAGAAGCAGCGGCGATTTATTTAACCCGAACCTCGTAACCTTTGAATAGATTCAATCTTTCCATTCGATTCGATAAACGAATTTTTAATACTATATGTATATATTTCATTGCAATAAAATAATATCCTATCGAACGATATGTAGCTTTCCGTGTGTATATCATATATATAAAAAAAATATAAATTATATTGGTTTAACAAAAAAAAAAAAAAAATAGCTTGATAAGTATTTAAACTAAATATTATAATATTACGAGAAATTTGTTTACACTTTATTTTACGCGGTATTAAAATAGGAATCTTTTTAATATTTACCTGAGCTCATAAAAAGCGTGATAGATAAGACAATATAAAAAAATTATATTTTTATCTCTATAGGATATCGCATACAGTATTTTAAAAAGTCAGATGAAAATATCTATCGTTCTCAGTTTTATATCCTCAAGATCGTGGAAACAAAAAAACAAAAAAAAAAACACGTATAATTTCTTTTTCTTTTAATGTTAAAAATAGGACATATTCAATGTCAATGATACCGATTGCGTTAGCCGTTTATTAAAATTCCAGATTCTGGTGTACGGTATCTTGACGGGTCGCGCTTTCCTAAGTTTGATCTCCCACAAATGGGATTCCCCTACAGAGAGTTCGTTCCTCACGATGCGCGTCGTCACTCGCTGATTCTCGTAATTATTCCACCGAAACGGAACCGCCCGAATGATCTACCGACTCTCGTATCCAGATCGTGTTTAGGCTGCCCGGGTGTCTGCCCGAGCGGAGCGAAAACCACGTCGGTGGCCGAGAAAGAGAGAGAGAGGCCGACGATAAACTTTAATGTATTCCGAATTATTAAAATATATTCCCCGACACTCGCGTATATACCTTAAAGCGAAACCCGCCGTCCCCGCACATATAGCGTCAACCGTACAAATTACACTTATAATAACTTATTTAAATTTATATGCGCGTAATAGCGCGGCCGGGCCGGCCGGCATGTATTTATGCGCGTGCGGAAACGAATGTGAGCGCGACTTATTACGAAGCGTGGTACACACACACACACATACACACATATATATGCACATGCGTCCGAATTTATGGGCGACGTTGTATCGCTTATTCGTACCTGTACGTGTGTGCGGGAAGGAGCGTTTAGTCGGCTCTGGCGAATCGAGATAAGACGCTCGACGCGCGGAACGTTCGCATGCGGGGGAGGGGCGATGATGGATGTGTCACGTTTCGAGAAAAACCATGCAAATTCTCGTGCGTGATATAATTGCGCAATTGTTTCGTAACTTTCGGACCGGGTGAACGGGATGCGATGGGACGTTTCCTCAATTCAAAACAACATAAACGGGATGTAAAATGAAATTTCGCTATCGGCTGAAATTTACGAATGATTCTTCTAGTAGCGAAATCGAATATATACAATGTAATCGTCATTCGGGAATAATTCCCTTGACACGATCTCTTCGACAAAATTTTTTAGATAATTTTTTATTCGCCTGTAGGGGAAATAAATTTTTGATAGATGATATTAATTTTTCTCATCATTTTGAATTTGATTTAAATAATTAATATATATTTTCACACTCGAAATAAAAATTAAAATTCTGTTTAGTTAAAAATTCTTCAAATTGATAATGTATTTACATTAAAATTAAACTGATGATTATATCCTATAGTAAACGGAATAAAATAAAATTTCACTATCCATTGAAATCATAAAAATTTTATAATGGCAAAATCGAATTTTAATTGTCATTCGGGAATGTTTTCTCTCGACACTGTATCTTTTCGGCAAAATTTTTTAGATAATTTTTTTATTCGCGTATAAATAATTTGGAAATAAATTTTTAATAAATAATATTAATTTTTCTCATCATTTTAAATTTGATTTAAATAATTAATATATATTTTTACACTCGAAATAAAAATTAAAATTCTGTTTAGTTAAAAATTCTTCAAATTGATAATGTATTTACGTTAAAATTAAACTGATGATTATATCCTATAGTAAACGGAATAAAATAAAATTTCACTATCCATCGAAATCATAAAAATTTTATAATGGCAAAATCGAATTTTAATTGTCATTCGGGAATGTTTTCTCTCGACACTGTATCTTTTCGGCAAAATTTTTTAGATAATTTTTTTATTCGCGTATAAATAATTCGGAAATAAATTTTTAATAAATAATATTAATTTTATACAGTTTCGTATCGGATAAATGGATGTGCAATGATACGCGTGAACATCTTTATCAGCGAACGAATATATTCGCGCGCGATATCTCGTAATTCCTTAGCTGCTTAAATCGAATAATTATATACAGATAATCACATCGCCGCAAAGTGGAGTGCTAATAGTATTGCCGAGCGATACCCGAGAGTCATTGAGTACTCGTTCATTCCATGTATCTGTAACGTGATTCAATGCTCCTTTCAGATAACGCTTGATTGTCGCGCTTGACATTTTAACCGAAAGAATTTTAGTTACGCTCACGAACGCTGGTGAGACTAAACACCGCGCCGTTATCAGGAGGCTTTCGATTTAACTTTTAAACTGCGATAAAGCAACCGTACCGCGTACGATATACGGAATTAAGTAGGTCAGGCTCTGAATTATAAGAGTGATTCCCGTCGTTTCCGATTTTTGCCTTTTATAATATAATATATGTATAAAGAAAATTAAAAAAAAAAAAAAATCTTCGATTCAATTTTATTTTGTCGATGCTCAAGTTAAATCCATGCGATATATTTTTAATTTATCATCAGTACGTTGAATTTTTTTTTCCCGCGATCCACGCACGATTTATACAATTTATTTATCATTTAAAGCCTGCCACGCTTTTATTGCAACAAGCCCGGGATGAATTATACGTAATCGCGAATAAAGAATACAAAAATCGTCGAATGAAGCAAGTTTTCCCGCTACGATAAAACGCGCATAACGCGATGTTAATCCTCGCGGCCATCCAATCCGTACGAATTAGATATTTTAATTACCCGTCGTCGTCGCCCGTTAATCGAGGACGACGACGACGACGGCGGGCGAGGATGAGGGGGGGCAGGGGGAGGCGACCGGTTCAAAAATTACCCGAATATTAAAAAATTTATAGCGGGCGGGTGCTCGCGGGCGGCGCGCGTGCGCGCAAAAAAAAATTGATGAAAAAGAAAAAAAGAAAACAAAACCACGCCGCGCGTCACATTACGTTAAAACCGGTTCGCGATTATCGCGAATACTTTCGCGCGCCCTTCATATAGATATCTCGCAATTGACCGATGATTTAGGTTAGGTAATTATATTCGGTGCCGCGAAGTGTGGGATTGCTCGCGCGGCAAACAATTAATTGCGAACGAATACCGAATAGGGGTTGGCAGAGGGAACGACGGGAGGGGGAGAGGGTCGGGGGGGGGAGGACCATTGGAGAGAGGAGAGACCGCGGAATATTACCGCGCTTATTTTTCATCCGGTGCTCTCTCTCTCTCTCTCTCTCTCTCTCTTGCGCGCGCGCCTGTTTCGCGCCTGTTTTTAATATTACACCGCGAATGTTTCATCCCTCCATTCTCCCTCCCCTCCCCCACGCCAACCTTCCCGCCGATCATCATGTCTCCACTCTTCTCACTATCCCTCCCCGCCGCACTTTTCGTATAAGCGAAAGCCCCGCTCGGTATCCGCGCGCCTCGTAACGAATTTACGATATTAATTTGGCGTGCCGCCTTGGCGATTTATTATCTACACGGTGTCGGAGAGAAAAGGGGAAAAAAAAAAAACGGGGTGCGAGGTGTCGGCGGACGTATGGTGGGCGAGCGAGAGAGAGGGGAATTGGTAGGGGGGGACGGGCGGCCCTCGAGGGAGGCGCGACAATTCGCGAGGGTCGAAAATATATCGTATCTATATGCGAGCACCGCGATAAAACAATAATTCTATAATTTATTCGCGCGCGCGAGTTCGCGGGAGGGGTGGAGGGTGAGGAGGGAGGTGGGAAGGCGGGGGGAGAAGCGGTAGGAATGGGGGGCGAGAGCGAGGGAGGCACCACACGGTTGCACACGCCGCGTGTGACACACGCTCGCGCTCGCGCTCGCTCTCTCTCTCTCTCTCTCTCTCTCTCTCGCGACGTGCGTGAGAGGATGCGCGCGTACGCGCATATGTGTACGCGCGAGCGCGCAACCGCTCGTATTATATCGAGCGCGCGCGCAGTTGGCGTTAATATATCATCGGTCGCATCTGCCCCCCAAACAACGCGTTTCAATATGTTCTACGGCTGTATAACCGCTCATATATATATATATATATATATATATATATATATATATATATATATATAGAAACACGCGTGCGAGCGTCCGTCAGATCCTCGCGCGCGTCTGTTGGCTTCGAAAATAAAGCACCGCTATCAAGGAAGGCGGAGTGAACGATTACGCGATAAGGCGACAAGTACGATGCAACAATAATCGCTATAAAAAAAAAATACTTTATATATAGGCTTTATAAATAGAAAAACGACATAGATTGACTAAATAGTTATTAATGATATAGATTAATTAATATTTTGTTGGCTTCTCTGGGGAATTTTTTTTTTTAAAGACAATTAAAAATTATTTTTTTTAGAATTAATTTTTTTTTTTTTTTTTTTTAAGAATTAATTATACGTTTCCTTTTTCTTAATTTTTATACACGTGTTTCTTTATCTCTTGATCCGTTTCTTGAATAATAATTTTATCGCTACCGACGATATTTTTTTTCGTTTCATCAAGTTGAACCTAACCTTAAATGTTTCGCGTGCGGATGCGGCGAATCAAGCAACTCTCGAAAGGATCGATTCGATGACGCGAATGCTTTCTAAATAATACGTTCTGCTTTAATACGGTTGATAGCTCGATTGGCGGGAAGGTACGTCTGTGCGCGATGGGTTAGCAGCGACTTCGAGAGAGAGGCTTAGCAAGTTTCGTTATTAAAGATACAAGCGATTGGAACGATTACCCTATCTTACCCTATCTTAGCTGCGTGACAAATTTTATACAGCTACCTTAATACAGGACGGGACGATTAGTGTGTATTATCTGTGCGCGATATCCATAAGTACATTATACGACAATACTTGGCAAATGTCGCGTTAAATATTCTCGATCCTTCATCTTTTAACACGATCCTCGATACTTGTAATAATAACAAGGACATTTATCTTCGCGTAGAATATTCATAGTCCTTATACAATATATATCATCTTTGCATATCTTTTCACAAACATTCATTTGACGTGCGTCAACACATTTGAAATTCGGAAAAAATAAAATTACGGAAAAATATCAGAGAGATGGAGAGACAAAACGTTATCTCGTTTCGACTCAATTATCATCGAGAGAGAGAGAGAGAGAGAGAGAGAGAGAGAGAGAGAAATTATTTATTATTTAGCGGTTGACGGAAGAATGGAAGGAAATTTTTGCTCATCGACCTCAGCCGCGAAATTTGATTACCGTTAATGATCGAGGTGTCGCGATCGAGGTGCGCGAAGAAAACGCTCGCCCACCAAAAGGGTCGGCCCTTTCCCTGCCCTTTTTCTACGCCTGCAATTTTGTATCCCGGCCATTAGCGCGCCGCGGACGGGGCGCGGCTTGATGGAAATTTATGACAGCCACTTGATTGGGTTCAACGTTCCCCGTATTTCATCCTCGCCGAATATGCTTCCTCCGGCTTCTTTCGCGCTCCTTTAGGGCCCTAACGACCTCGGCGATTAAAATGTACATACGCTCGCGAAAGCCGTGATTCCGAATCTCGATTTGACCGGATGTGCGTTTCGTATGACAGGAACTTTTCCTTGCCTCGAGGCGAGTCGGTTTGACAATCCGCAGGAAAATATCCGTCTAGTCGCTGGATTATCGCTCCTTGAGAAGGATGAAGACGCGAATAAAGTTTGACTCCCCGACGACGGAGTTTTATATAGCTCGGCATTAATGAGATTCGGGGGATATTGAATTAAATGAATTGAATATTCGATTTATAGACGAGTATAATTACGCTATTATAAACATTACATCGGGTGTTCGTAAATGCGCTTATTGCTAAAATCATAACTATTAATAAATAGCTGACCGATTTAATATTGATCGTACGTTGAGACTCGATAAGATAAGTATCGGATTGATCTGAGGTTTTATTAGGTGTACAACTTTGCTTCCGCCGTTTTCCTATAGATGGCTTTAGCGGTAAGTAGTGGTCGAAATAAATAGATCATAGACGTCATGCGATAAACTTGGGCATCTGCCAACATAACCCCATAGAAACATTAGTCGATTTGTGTCTGCGTCATAAAGTTATTCTCGATTGAAAATGTCAGTTTACGAGCCAAATTCTCGTCATTTGCGGGAGGTTTTAATTTTCTGCTTCAATATGAAGAAATCTGCGGCTGAGGCTCATCGAATGCTCTCAAATACTTACGGTGAAGCCGCTATTAGTGAAAGAACGTGTCGTGAGTGGTTTCAACGCTTCAAGAACGGTGATTTTCACGTCGAAGCGCGGCATAGCGGTGGAAGAGAGAAGGTTTTCGAAGATGCAGAATTGGAGGCATTACTTAATGAAGACTCGAGTCAAAGTCAAAAAGAATTGGCACGATCATTGGGAGTGACTGGACAAGCAATAACCAGTTTTTTTACAATAAAGCCTCGAATTTCGGAAAAAAAAAACGGCGGAGGCAAAGTTGTACACCTAATGAAACATTCTAAAAATATTTAAAACCATCACTTTTTGCATGTAAAAGTCAGATGTGAAGTTCATTAGATCCTCATTTATATTTTCCACGTGCAAGAAAATAATCTAATAATAGATGAATTTTTTTTTTCCATCGATCTAGTACTATACGTGCCTTTTTTTCGTGTGTCGAAAAAATCACGATGTATTTTGCATATTTCAAAAATTATAGATGTCTCTCTGAAAACGAAGTAAGTTCATTCGTCTTTATGCGTTGTCATTAAACACTCTCTTTCCCGGATAATTTACCACGCGCTTGTTGACGAGTAGCCGTGCGTCTTTCATATGTAACGATGCGCGGACGGGGGAAAAGGAGAGA
This sequence comes from Polyergus mexicanus, assembly GCF_030449975.1. Lineage (NCBI taxonomy): Eukaryota > Metazoa > Arthropoda > Insecta > Hymenoptera > Formicidae > Polyergus > Polyergus mexicanus. Next base: position 1,869,580 of record NW_027223334.1, read on the forward strand.
CGGAGAGGGAGAAAGAGGACGATGAAAGGAACCGACGAGCCTCTACTAGGGACAAAAGAATGACGCGAACAGCCCGAGAAATAGAAGCTGGATTTAACCTTTGAAATCTGTATTTTCTATCGACGTATTTTTGTTATATTATATTTTGACGATTTTTTAAAAATAAAAAAAAATATTAAACGAAACCCAAATTGATTTGATTTAAAACGCGAGAAGAATCAGAGAGAGACATTTATCTCTTTAAAAATTTATTTTTTATTTAACCTTGTAATTTTTAATCGTTGTTGACGGTCTTCAATTGAAAAAAAAAATCGTCCCTCCTCTCGGTTTGACTTTACTAATATTCACGATATTTTGTATAATCGTATAAAAGCAATATTCTGCATAAACACATAAATTCCCCCGATTAACCCCCGGGATACGATTCGTGACTATTTTCGAGTCCGCGTCCGAGATCACTTTGGGCGACGGAGAAACGCGCGACGGAACGGCCAGTTTTTATAGTTATTATTTTTTCGTGTTTATTTCTCGCGCGTATTTTGAATCGTAAATCCGCGCCCTCCGCGTGTCGGCTGTTAAAAAACTCACTCTCTCTCTCTTCCTCTTCGTTACACGGTGCACAAACTGCAATCGCGCCAGTGCCGGCGTGCGCACGTGGCCCGGTAAGGCCGTAATCTATAAATACTCGGACGTAATTTTCCACCTCCGATCCTAGCCTCCCTTCATTACGCGTGTACGAGAGATCGTTACCCGCGGCCTTCGTCGACAAATGGAAAACCGATGTTAACGCTCGTTCCCGCGCCCATTCGTCGGACTTAAAGCATTTTTTTCTTCCCCCGACTTCGAAAGGTTTGGCTTTTAAACGCCGTTTAATCGCCGAGCCTGTCAACGCGGACCCGTTCATTTGTCGCCGATGCTGCCCTCTTGACGGCGAGAAATGCAGCCGGGATTATTCTCTCCTTGGAAATACAATGGTCGGGAGAATCTGAATGCGAGATCAAGCGTAAAAAAAAAAAAAAAAAAGGCAAATTTAAAATCTCTCTTTCAGCTGGATTGCCTTTATCTCCTCGCGCAATTTTCCAAAATAGAGATATCGGAAACTCCGGTTTCAAAGACTTCAATCGAAAATTCTTGGGCGGTTTCGTCTACTGACGCCGAGAGTAGACAGGAGGGGGACCGGAATTTTCGATAGTCGATGCGACGTGATTTGACGCGCGGGAAAAGCGCGAAGAGAGAGAGAGAGAGAGAGAGAGAGAGTCCCCCGGAATCGAAATGAAAACGCGGCTTGGGCAAGCATCCATAAAAACCTTTTCGCCCTCGGCAATTAGCAATAAAGTTTTCATCGTTTAATAAAGGTCGGTACAAATAAATGGCACGATAAAAAATCGACGAACAATACAGCCGCGTACGCGCCGTGTTCGACGTGTGTAATTCACGCCGGTGTGCGTGTGCGCTATATCCGGTGCGAGCGGCGCGCGCACGCACCCGCCGCCGCGCCGTCAGATTTTCCGCGTTCGTTTTATCGCGGCCGCTCGGCTTTACGAGATCGGTGTTTTATTTCGTTTATCGTATGTATAAAAAAGAGGAGAGACAGAGAGATAGAGAGAGAGAGAGAGAGAGAGAGAGAGCGCTCGTACATGCGTACGGTATACATGCCCCGCGAGCCAACTCCGCGCTACCTCTCCTTCTCGCACTCGCGGGACATCCCGCACCGGATACACGTACGCGAAAAATCGCGCCGGCAATGATGACTCTTTAGATCCGCTTTACACGAACTTTTCACTGGATATTCGTATTACCATCCCGCCATATCGGTCACTGTTTCGCATTCATAATTGCTCGAGTAATTACATGAAACTGTAACAAAAGTAAATAATACAATACTACGCTTAATGCATTAGCTGCGATTGATACAAAAACTATATAATTATAATTTATTTCAATAAAAAATAATAACGCACGGATATTACTTAATGGAAATTACCCACTTCTGTCAATTTCTCAGAGTAAGCGAGAAGACGGAGTGTATTTATCTTTAATACAATATTTCTAAGGCGCCGTTTTTGATTCGCGTTCGTTTATCGACTTGGTTGCTATTGACATCCCGATGTTCTTGTCTAGGGAGAATTGTTGACACGATATTTTATTATTGAAAATAAAATGAAAGACGATATATCACAAAGGGGGTCGATAATCGAGTAAGTATTTTAATAAAGATTTCCTTCATCATTCTCTGTCATTGAGAATGCGTAGGATATTTTTTTTCTCTAATTTACTTACAAAGATATCATTAATGAAAAGAGCATATAAGAGCGTCTTATATAAATATCAATTATAAAGAGATACATTTTAATAATTAATTTTTCTGTTTATCACACCTCAGCGATACTATTAATCTTATAATAGCTCCATTATATCGCGCCTTTAACGTTCGAAATAAAATATCCGTGTCGCACATTATTTCGCAGTAATCGAGAGAATGTTTACGCGCTTTACATGTAAATCGTCCTTGAGGAAGGGGTTAAGCGAGAGGGATCTGCTAAAGAATAATAGGCGACGCAAAGAAAGAAAATGCGCGCGAGACTTGGGGGAGGGGGCGGAGGGGAGGACACGTTGAGAGAAGAGGCCTGGAGGAAAATGCGCCCGAGGCGGCGCGTGGATGGGGTGGAGGGGAGGGGAGAGGAGGGGGGGGGAGGAAGGCGACAGGAGGATGGGGGAATACGAAGGGCGGCATGAATGGGAGAGCCGCGGGGCAACCTAACCACCGGGAGTGAAAATCCGGAAAAATATGTCATCGTTTCCATCGACAGTCATCACAAAGAAACGAACGAATGAACGAACAAACGGCTGAATATGGCCGCGTGGCTGGCTGGCTGGCTGGCTGGCTGGCTTACGCGCGCGCTTTTCCGCCTCCCCTTTGCGACGGCATCCTTCTTTCGCTCTCGGATGCGGATGCCGGTCTCTCTCCCCTCTCCCCCCCCCCCTTCCGCCCTGTGCCGTTCGCGGATCTCTCTCTCTCTCTCTTTCTTTTTTCGTCCCTCCTCCGCGCTCGCGCCTCCATCTCCGCCGCCGATGCAGTCATTGTTCGCTGCTCATCCCGGTGTATTGTCGTCCGAAACAATGATTTCATAAAAATACACGCGAAAGGACGTCGATGACACAGCGCGAGAGCCGCGTGACAGAAGGAGGGATGGCAGGGGGAGCGTGGGGGGGGGAGGGAGAGAGGCGGGAGACGCCGGGAGCAGGTTGGGAAGCCAGAGGGATGCGCGACCAGAGCAGCCGATTTTAGTGAGCGAGGGAGGTTTTTTCGCCCGGTGGTTTTTTTTTTTTTTTTTTTTCCCCTCCCCAAACGACGAAGAGAATCGAGTTGCCGTTTCGGCGTAGAACAGATTTTGTCGCACAGCCGCACGCGCGCGCGCGCACACGCACACGTTACCCTGAACGGAGTAAACTTTTTGGCCGGCAACTTTTTTTTTTCCTTTTTTCCCATCTCGTTCTATACGTGTATACTAATCGAATCGCAGCATGCGCGAAAATTCAGTTATTTTAAATTTCATTACGCTAAACTTGATGATAAGCTGAAAATTGAATAGCGCATCGGTAGCCGGTTAAAAGTTTAACCCGCTTATCCGATGGTGTTGTATTTAGCAGTGTAAAAGGAAGAAAGAGAGAGAGAGAGAGAGAGAGAGAGAGAGAGAGAGAGAGAATGGAAGCCGCGAGAAATTCCATTGCATTCTCATCCGGGAGCTTCGTGACGCGACTCGAGTCCCCGAGGTCTCGAGGCGATTCGTTCGCAAATGACGGGTTATCGAGTGTCTGCCGTCGTGGAATTCCTTGCTCTCGACACGACGGCGAGAGAAGTTGGGTGTCGGGGTCGACGAGCCAACGCCGGGGACGAATAGGGCGGCCGCGGGGCGCGGGATGGGGGGGGGGGGGCGGATTTTAATGGGATGGGGTAAAAGGGACGAGAGAGAGAGAGAGGCTAGAGGCGTTTTTCGGGCTTCCTGCTGCGCTGTGCAACAGGTTATAGTTTTTGGCATACACCTCCACGCTTCGTACGTACCCTCTCTCTTTCTCTATCGCGGAGCCCTTTCTCCTCACGTTTTCGTTCCACCCACCTCCATCCCGTTCACCCCCGGTCGCGCGCTCTCTACGTTATTCTATCCACGGCGTTTCTCTCTACCGGTTGCCGCGCTCGCTACCCGCTGGCCGTGCTTTATCCGATTGCGATTCCTCGCGAAAATTCGAGCCAAAGGGGTAAGCCGAGGTATTCCAACCGTCGCCGCGACCTACCTCAATAAAATCCCTGCCGTCACTTCTCGCCGCCACGTGGCTCGCCTCGATCTCCATTCAGCCAAATTGCGCCCGATTTCCCGACAAATGATTAACTCACCAATTACACGCGCAAGTTTCCATTGCTTCCTCTCTATTCTCTTTCGAAATATTCTTTATATGAATTTTATAACAAATAATTTACCAGCCGAGATTTAAACTGCTTCAAATATTCAGGAAGAGCGAGAGAGAGAGAGAGAGAGAAAAAAAGAGAAATATTTAAAAGATTAAAATTGAATGTTTTTTTTTCTGATCAATAATGTAGCATGACAATATTTTTCCAGGATATAAATATGTATAAAATGAAATTGGAGAGCTTAAAAAAAATTATTATTGAGATAGAAATTACTAAGTTACTTTTTTATAATAAGAACTATGAAGAATCTATTGAAATAAAGTGAATGGATATAAAATGGATGGAAAATGAATGAAAAGCGCAATTAAATGATTTATTTCCTGACGTAATTTCCTTACGCCTTTGAGAATGGCGAGGCTGAAGCTCGCGAACGCTGACGTGCGGGTTTTTCTACGCGAGGCGCGACGAAAAATTTGAGACGAATGGAAAATTTCAACGGGGGAAAAGTGGCGCGACGGAAAGTTACGAAGTTAGTTTCATCTCTATTTCATTGGCTTACATCTCCGAGACGCGCGGCGGTCTCGGAAGGCGCGTTTCGTCACTTTCTAATCTACCGCGAGAGGTTTTACGGCGCATCAAATTTTCCGCGCTTACTCTCTACGAAATACTACCTGTACGACACAAACTCGTGTTAACCTCTCGCGGTTTCAGCGCTCGTAATTAACTCGGTAGTACTAACGCTAATATGTGGCATCTCGCTAAATCCAGCTTATGATTTTCATCAACATTTGTAGATCCACTTTATTAAACTTGATTGAAGATATTAAGTTTTTTCATTAATGATTTAAATATTATATATTATATATTTTAATTTTTATATGAAATATATATTTACGTTTAATATATTTAATATATTTAATATATATATATATATATATATATATATATATATGTATATACATTAGATATATACGTGACGGCTATAAAAAAAAGTAGAGAAAGACACTTTATTGTTATATGAAATATTATATCGTGATTAACAAATTTTTGGTATTTGAAGAAAAAGAATTGAATGCTGAAAATCTTTTGCGATTACGCAAACCTTTTCAATCCATAGGGATATCGTACAAAAAAATTATAATGATGAGTTATGAAGAGATCAATCCTATATGAAAAATATCGTATTCATTTTCCTGAAAGTTACATTCTCGTTCAACAAAAGATTATACGGATTTCACGGCTATGGTTATATCGCATCCAGCGATATAACCATAGCCGAGCGAAACGCATTAACCCTTTCATCGCGAAAAAAAGAGAACGTCGCGTAAAAAATAGGACTCGAGCAGAGAGAAGCCTGAGGGAAAGGGGGAGTGCGAGAGAGAGAGAGAGAGAGAGAGAGAGAGAGGCCCGACTATATATCGACGCCCTAGGACTCGAATTTTTAGCCGCCCACGCTCCTAAAGCCTCGATGGTATCCACGCCATTCCTCCCCCCCCCCCGCGCCTGCACCCTTCCTCTTTTCGCCACGCTCGCCCTCTTTTTTTTCTTTTTTTCTTTTTTTTTTTTCAGCGCCAGGTCCTCGCGGCGCCGCGGCGCGTCGAAAAAAAAGCTCGATTTTTCCCTCGCTACACTTCTGTGTTATTTGCTTTATGGAACGCCTGTTACAGATAAATATAATAGGCATTCATCGCCGCGTATTGTCCCCCGACGAAGCGCCGTGCGCGTCGGGGCTTTTGCATTTTTTTCCATCCCCATCCCCCTCCCCCCTCCTCCATCTCCCGGCCACTCATTTTTTGTCTCACCACTACCACGATCATCCACCGCCGCCACTACCACAGCACCATCGCCATCCGCTGCTACCTATTCGCCGTCGACGATGACGACGACGGTGTGGCCGATGCCGATGCCCGGCTACCACCAGCACATCGTCGCGTAGGCCGACAACGCCTGGCGTCGACAACGACACCGACCGACGTCGCTCGACGAGCGACGCCATCGCGCCCCAGTCGCCACCAATGCGGGACACACTCGGTGAACGCGCACGCGAGCTCCCGTTTTTATTATCCGCGTTTTTTGGAATTTTTCCAGTGGTGCCCGGCATTGTTTCACGGTTTGTCATTGTTATACGCCTACATCCTGCCAAGCGAGAGAGAGGGCTCTATAGCCCGAGCTCTATGCCCTTCTCCCCCGCCCTCCCCCCCTCTCACCCCTTGTCCTCAACCACCCCCTGCCACCCTTTTAACTCCCTTTCTCACTCGTCCCCCTCCCCCGTCTCGTATCGCACAGTTGTCGCCAGCTACATGTATACGTGCAGGTATAGAAAGTGGCTCGCTTCTTCTTAAACATCGGTCGGATGCTACAAAATAGGGGAAAATAGAATAGTTTTCTCTTATCTTCAATGTCGTTTACATGACTCATATCTCTTTTGCTTCGATTTATCGAATAATCGTTACATATAAATTGACACTTGGATTCGCCATTATTCCCAATTTTCTCGATTTTTTATTTTTCTTATAAATAATTGTATATATTTCGGTTATTAAATCTCTTGAGAACAGTCCTCAACCACTACCTGCCATCCTTTTAACTCTCTTTCTCACTCCCCTTTTCCCCTTGCCTCGTCACAATTGTCGCCAGTAGCGGGATTCAATAACTTGTTATCGACAATTTTCGGTATCGTTAATTAATGACAGCCAATGGTAAAGACAATCCTGGCGAAAAGCGCAACTCTCATAGGCTATCGCTCGCTAACGATAACGATAATTGTCGCAAAAGACGTTAGAGAATCTCGCTACAGCTGTGTGATACGTGCAGAGGTACAGGGTGTATTGAAAGTGACTCTCGCTTCTTAAACATCGGTCGGATCTTACGAAATAGAGAAAAGTAGTATAATTAATGGTCTCTTATCTTCAGTATCATTTACACGACTCATTTCTCTTTTGCTTCGATCCATTGATGATTTATTGAATGATCGTTACGCATAAATTGATATGTGGATTCGCCATTATTTCAATTTTCTTGATCTTTTATTTCTCTCGTCAACAATTGTACATATTTCGGTTATTAGATGATCTTGGGAACCAAGATTTTGTTAAAATTAAAATTTTTTGAAAAATACGAGCAAGAGACTTGTGTAAAATTTTGTATTTATTAATAAATACTCTTAAGAGTATAATTTTTACCTTCACTCTTAACTATATAATAATTATTAAATTTTTGCTATTATAAAAATCGACTGTAAAAATCATTTTTCTGATTCAAAACCGCCTTTCGTCCGTATACAGTTCCCTTTTAATTTCGTCGCGCGATGATGATGGTGACGAGGTACAGGCTGTTGTTAGGAAAGTTTGATGATGACTGTCGAATGACTCCGGGCGTTATCGATATTCCGCGTTATCATTGCAACTGTCTTCACCTCCGTTCGATCGCTACGGTCTATTCCGTGCACGGATTTAATGATTCTGTTGGGGTGAATCGGGATCATGAAGAGGAACGAAGATCCCGGTTGGATCTATTCTCAGCCATCGGCTAAATAAAGGCAATAAATCGCGAAGAAGTCAGTAGGTAGATTTATCTAGTCCCGCGAGGATAAACAGAGTGAAACAATAAGAAGAGAAATGTAGTTTATCTGTTAGCTTCGTCTCGATTAGGAATTCCTGGACAATCTGATTCGTCCTCAATGAAAGTTTAATGAATACGCCATTCTACGCCATATTTCAATTATTAACGTTAAATATCCTCTTGGTTATATGAAGTCACGGTCTGACATTTTCTCATCGTTGCGAATGTAAATCTCGCGTCATAATCAAGTTAAGGCTATTGACGCTCTTTTCTTAACCGACTCTATGCTCGTTTCTCATCGATTAATGTAAAAATAGAGATATCGCATCGTATCAACGTTCTTACAAATTCTTTGTTCCATATTCATGTCGCGCACTCAGTTAGCGTTAAACGTGCTGCCTGACATTCGTATTTAGATGCCATTTTTTTATCGGAGATAAAAAAAACTCGCGATTATCTACCAACATATTCAGCATTATTAAATGCGAAATTAGATAAAAGCACGCGAATGTTTATTACAAGATGGTTTTTTTTTTTCCCGAGACCGATGAACAGTTACGTGTGATATCAAGTAAAATTGCTTATAATGACGACGAGCTGCCGCATTAATGAATGCGCAGCAGCCTCTCGATTGCGGCCGCGCACATCTTCGATCATCGTTGGAGTCAATACACACGCGAGTAAATTTTCGCCGAGGACGTGAAGAATGAGGACGCGTCACATGGCCGAACCAGTCGTTAAAATCGCTAATGAAAGTCGCACATCGACGCGTAAAAAAAAAACAAAAAAAAGAAGAAGTCAGCATAAACTTATCGCATTATACTCGCGAAACGTCATCTCCTGTATTACGCGCACAGAATTAAATGCTTTGAGCATACTGATGGTCATTCGAGCCCGTTCTTCAGGCTACGAAGTCTATTCGCGTGATTGTAAATTCTCTCTTCGCAATGCTATTAAAAGCTTAATGGAGATAGCGCTTTTCGCATAGCCCCTGCGTCTCTGGGTTCGCAAGTGTATAAATTGTATATGTGTTTAATAATAATAAAACGTTTTAATGTACACAAAAGAAATAATATTACTACATGTACATATATATATATATATATATATATATATATATATATATATATATATATATATATATCAGTAGATTGCGATTTTTATTTTAAAAGTATGAAATGTCGGAGAAATAAAATAAAGATTTATTAGCTCGTTTTATACCATTTTAACTTTGATAAATAAAATCGGAGAATATTTTTTTTACTTCATTCTATAACATAATTAGCCTAGTAATTGAATTATTTTTCAGATTAAACAGATTTATTTACCGACTCTCTCTCTCTCTCTCTCTCTCTCATTCGAGGAAGACTCGTCGTCGCTCTGTCGGAAATCGGAAACGAAACAGCCGGATCGTTGCTCGCGATCGCTCGTTAAAATCGTCGATGAGGAACGATCGATTAAAGAGATGCCCGCGGCACCGGTATCTGGTTCCCGGGTTTACCGCGGGCCTATCAGCGATCGCGCGCGATGGCCGATCCGAACAGTACGCGGGTGGCTGTGTACGACGAATGGGTATATCGACGGCGGCAGTGGCCCGATATCATCGATCCCCTGGCTCTTCATCCCTTTTCCAACCTCTCCTCCTCCTCCTCCTCTCCCCCTCGCCCCTCGTCCCTCCAGGCCCTGTCGTCTGCCTCCTATCGCCTCGAAATTCGTAAAGCGCGCGCGTGCACTCACGTGCCGCTCTCTACACGCACGAGAGAGAGAGAGAGAGAGAGAGAGAGAGGATCGCGGGTGCGTGCACGCAGTCACTCTTTCCTCTCTGCTTCCCTCTCGCGTGGCCGAATGACCGCGCCATTAAGTATACTCACTGCGTTTATCATCTCGGCTTTATATTTATCTTACGGTCGTGACGCGTTTTCCGAATCCTCCTCGCCCCCCCCCTCCCCCATCCCCCCGGCGTGTTCTACTTTTCCGCTCTGTCCCACGAGTCCTGCGGTCTCTTCCGTTCAGCGAAAATCCGCGTACGGTCAGCGAGGGCCCGCTCGAAAGGGTAATCCCTCGAGCCAATCGAAATCGATGTTACGGAGAGGAAAATTTAAATACATTTTGCTATCGTGAAAAATAAGGATTTAGCAATAAGTTAGTCGCGGTTATAAAATTTTGTCTCTTTATTTTTTACAAATAAAAAGAAACGCGTCCTGTGTATTTTATAGATTTTTATTTTATTTTTATTTTATTTTTTTTTTTTTTTTTTTTGCTAGGACGCGATGATTGCATCAAATCGCGCTTTTCTATTCTTTTTATGGAAGATTGGTAATAAAACAGCACGACGCTAAATAAAAATAAAGAAACATAATGGAATGCAATAAAAAAAATTAACAAGACTAAGTAAGTGAAATGAAATTTGTAATAATAAATTTATATATATAATTTGTGTTGTGTTAAACATTTTTAACGCGTCTATACGTCAAAGTAACGGTAATGCCAATTGCATTTCCTTAACGAGCCTATGACACAAAAACGTTGGCCGCAAATTGAGAGCGCGAGCGGCAAGCGATATCCATCTTGGGTTCCGCGACGAGCCTCGTTGAAACGAGTCGACGGCATCCGTATGTTTTGCGCCCGCGCGCGACATACATATATATATATATATATATATATATATATATATATACATATATATATTGTACATTCTTTTCAAACATACACCGGCAATCGGCCGTATGTAGGAGAGCACGTATTCGTTCGTAACGCGCGCCGTTATTCGCGCGTTCTCGAAACGATCTCCCCGCCCTTTATCGGCCGCGATTCGCGGGCTGACACTGACAGCGTCAGCATGACGGCGGGCGACAAACAACAACGGCAATGGAATGACAAACGGAATGACAAACAGGAACGCGTTAACAAAGGACGGGCGCGTGCTGAAAAGAGGACGGGCGCGCGTTAAGCGCGGGTCGCGTACAACCACCCGACAACGAGAGAGGAACAGAAAGGGAGGAGGGAGGTGGTTGACGGCCCGGGGGTTGCACGAGGGGAATGTGTGCGCGATGATCGGCAACGGTAGCGTATTCATAGCGGTCTCCATATTGCCACGAGATTCGCAAATTTTCAGCGGCGCCTTCACCTTCTCCACCACCCCCACCTCCACCTCCTCCACCTCCTCCACCTCCTCCACCTCCTCCACCACCTCCATCACCTCCACCACCTCCACCACCTCCACCACCTCCACCACCTCCTCCTCCTCCTCCTCTACCGCCGCGCTTTATGCATTAGAAGCCCACCGTTAGACTATGCGTAGTCAAAAGTCGAATTAATATAAGATATAGAGACGGATATAAATATGGATATAGATATTGATATAGACATAGATATAGATATAGATATAGATATAGATATAGATATAGATATAGATATAGATATAGATATGGATATAGAGACGGTACACGCTGCCCAGCGTCCTGTGACATTCTGTGAATGTCTGTCCCTTTCATCGCCTGAACGGCCGAACCCTTTGGCCGGGTTCTCGCGTTGTGCGAGCCTCTTTGACAGCCACCATTTAACTCACCATGGAGGGTTCAAATTAATGTACATCTGGATTTCATTCTGCGTGAAACAATGCATGAAACAATCCATTTATCGGAAAAGTAGATTAATAATAAATGCATTCCTCTCTCTAACGGGGAAATATTTTGGAAGGGCGATAGTTTTTTGAAAATGTACACGCATACAAAGTAGAAGAAAAAGCTAAAGAGCTCTCTCGAATGTATAAAAATGCAAAGATATTCTAAGAAGCTATTTGCCATTCATTTTATTCATCCAATTTTTGAGTTGTTAGCACAATCCAATCTTTTTTGTATGATGATCACAATGGAAATTGATAGCGATATACGATGCTGTAAGCATTAATCGCGAGACGATCGGCGTTCCTCTATGTAGTTACACATTTCGTTCCTCCGACTTTCTCTCCGTTACCTTCCAACGTTCTGCGTAGTACGTGTCTGCCGCCGTCCCTGCGAAGAGAGGGAAGGAACATGTACACTATTACGAGAGGCATTGTGTGTAGATTTTCCTCATTTACTACCAGGCGATGCCGTCGATTGTCTAGGATGATGGCGCAAATTATGCGAGTCGCACCTAATTGGCAGTGACCGTGGGGTCGCGTGGGATGCGGGGACTACGTCACATACACGCATATGCATCGCGAATCGTCGTGTTGATGATAAAGAGCAAACGGGAGAGAAAGATATAAAGAGGAAAAAAAGAAGCATTTAATGATTTATTAAAAAAAAATATTTAAGAAAATACATAAACAATTGATATAAATTTAAGCGACTTGAGCACATTTTGGTTTTTTGAAATTTTTATTTTCGACGTTCTTTGCATTTATATATAATGAAAAAAAAAAACAAAAAAAAAACAATATATTAACATGTTATAAATATAATCTTGATAAAATTGAGATAAAGATGACAACGTCAAACGGACAAAGAAAAAAGTTTTATCGTCGATTTTTTAAAGCTAAGCTGTTTCAACTTTGTCAGACGGATCGCAAGTGAAAAATATCGAACAAGTTTTCAAATCCGTGAGCGATAATTCGATTACAATCTGTGTAAATCTAAGATGGGAAAATTCGAATTTTTTGCTCTATTGAGATTATCACGCAATATTATTTGTAGAGGGAGCTCTTAAATATTAATTAATCTCTATTTTCGCGATTCGATTAATCGAAGCTCGTTCCGCTTTAATGTTAAATGTTGATTGCGCTAATGCCGAATTTATCCAGCGAAAATTTATAGATTGAAATTTCGATTTGTACATGTAATAAAATTACAATCATTGACGCGGTTGCGCAATTCCGCTGGCGCGTAAACGGGCGCGTTATAAAAACGCAGGGCGGCAATACCGCGAGTTAATCAAAGGAATTACACGTATAAATCGCTGGGATAGTTTGTAGATTGCTTTTTTATTAATTCACCGGCGGCCCGGTATAGCGGACTGTGATTGGATAAATGGCTCTGTTCGCCATGGAGGAGGCGCCGGCGTGTTTTTCATCAACTTTGTTGAAAAAACCCCGGCTTTTGAATAAAAGTCGGTTAGAGCCTATTGTGGGACAGAGCGATCTCAATATGGATGAAGTATATCGGTACATAACGCTTTGTGCCTTTACGTGGCGATAATTTGTAGTCCGCTGCCGGCGATATATCTCCGCCGCGATATATCTATACGCATCAATTTTAACTTTTAAATATGTAGGGTCGATCGGGGTAATTGTGACAGTGCACCTGCAGTCGACTGAACGCTACATTTTCCAAGCCCAAAATTAATAGTCGTCATAAAATAAGAAATATCATCGAAAATATCGAATAAAACAATCATTGGAATAAAAAATTGTGAATTTTTAATACAATTCACATTATATATAATATAATGAAGGGTAATTATTTTACACTATAACGGACCACAGCTCCAATAACGTTGACCTTGACATATGTTGTCAAGGACATAATTCTGGGTAACTTTTCCTTATAACTTAATCGGCGGTCATTGTTTATTAAAAAGTTATTAACAAATAAAGTTTGAGAGCGTAATTTTTACATGAATTTGTAATTTCCACGCAAGAAGCGAGATCCATCTGTATCAAGATGTTGTATAACTCAAATCAAATTTTCAGAAATAGGTTTGGGTTAGGTTATATTTTCCAGAAGTGAAGCCGCCCCGTAGGGGGGGGGGGCGGACGAAATTCATTGCGTTCACGCATACACTTTCCCATTCGCACAACAATCGTGAGGTGAATCTCGCTTCGCGTTGTAAAGTATATGCGTGGACACAGTATGTTCTGGCCCCCCTACGGGGGGGGGGGGGGTCCACTTTCGGAAGATATAACCTAATCCAAACCTATATCTGATTTAAAATTAAAATTTGGTGTGGGTTACGTTGTATAACTCAAACCAAATTTTCAGAAATAGGTTTGGGTTAGGTTATATCTTCCGAAAGTGGAGCCCCCCCCCCGTAGAGACGGCGTAACCCACTGCGTTCACGCATACGCTTTCCCATTCACACAACAATCGTGAGGTGAATCTTGCTTCGCGTTATGAAGTATATGCGTGGACACAGTGGGTTCTGGCCCCCCTACCGGGGGGCTCCACTTCCGACAGATATAACCTAATCCAAATCTATTTCTGATTTAAAACTAAAATTTAGTATGGGTTACGTTGTATAACTCAAACGAAATTTTCAGAAATAGGTTTGGGTTAGGTTATATCTTCCGAAAGTGGAGCCCTCCCCCCCCTGTACGGGGGGCGGAGCTCACTGCGTTCACGCATACACTTTCCCATCTACACAACAATTCTAGGCTGAAAGTCGCTTTGCATTGTAAAGTATATGTATGAACACAGTGGGTTCCGTCCCCCTCCCCCCTCCTTAGGGGGGGGGGGTCACTTTGGAAGAATAACCAAACCCAAACCTATTTCTGATATAAAATTAAAATTTGATTCAAGTTACGTTATATAATTCAAATCAAATTTTTGTTCCGAATCTAACTTTAAGTTTAGATATCTAAAAAATTATAAAAGACCGCCGATTAAGTTAGGTTATTAAGGAAAAGTTACTCAGGATTATGTCCTTGACAACATATGTCAAGGTCAACATCTTATTGAAGCTGAGTCCGTTACAGTAAATAATTGCCTAATAAATTTATTTGAAAAATGACCACATTATCTGTCCCGGGAATTATATTTACAGTTGATGGAATTGACGCGTCGTCCGAGAAAAATTAAAAATAATGAATGTAATTTTTCAAGATTGCTTAATTTTAATAATTTGTTTATTCACGATTATAAATCATCAAGTATATTAGAAGAGCACGCGACGATTTGAAAGGAGTAAAGGAGTGTATAAAAATATTGTCTCTCTCTTCGAGGCTTATAATATAACTTCAGACTGAGAGGGTCAAGGAGCGCAATTGATGGCGAAGTTTTACGACGTTTCGAAAATCAGATTTTCACGGAATTACGCGGCAGGAACAGTCTTCGGATCAGCTGATTTGATAAACATTGTATTAGCTACAACTCTCCGCTTTGCTCCCCCCCTTCCCGCCGTCCAAAGAACTTTGAGAGGAGCGTTTTTTTGCGGTAGTCTCGATAATTACTTGATTAAGGAATGTCGAGAGATTCTTGCTGAGTGCCTTTCGAGGGGCACAGAGAGAGAGAGAGAGAGAGAGAGAGAGAGAGAGAGAGAGAGAGGGAAAGAGAGAGAAACAGCCAAGATACAGGAAGGGGGTTGAGGAAGGGGCGAGAACGAAGGGAAGAGAATTGACCTCGCATTATCGGCCATGTGATATTTGCATTCCTCTTGTCGCATACGCACTTTTGTTACCCGAGGTGAAAGCCCTTTCATTCCTACTGCCTAGAAATCCCATCCATATCCCTTCGATATTCTCTTATCTCGGGGCTAAAGAGATGTCCTACTTTTTCAAAGTAGATATTATTTAAATTTCAAGCGGATATCTCGCATTTAAATTTAAGAGCGGAGCTTGGAATGTTATTTACTAGGAGCTTACTGGCGATGCAATAGAGACTTTGCAAAACAAGACATTAATCTACAACGCAGTCGCATAAAATTACAATGATCTTATCATTTATTATATACGTCTTTTTTTTTTCTTTTTTTTTCGTAAAGCTAAGTTATATGATCTACTATGTTTCGAATAACTTTATCCATATAGCTGTCGTCGATGCCACGAAATCGATAAGGCGTCCTTGCATATTCTCTTTCGAATCTATTTAACATATCTCGCGATTAATCTAAGACTTATTCATCACGGAAGCGTGTACAGAGTGGAAATTCCGCTGATACGATAATCGATCCAGATGCGATTAACCGGAACGGTTGATATCCGCCGTCCGATAAAGATCATCCATCGCGCGCCGATAAATAAATCGGCGCGCGAGTTCGATTAATATAAGGCATTAAGTGCCTCGGGGCATCAAATAAATATTGACGCGATCGTTAAGCCGCGCGCGCGCCGTGTTGTTTTTATTTATATACGCGCTCGCGACTATCGGCCGGGTATTGAAATTTATTTCGTCGATCGCGTTCTCGCTCGAGCGAGAAACGCTTTAACGCCGGCCGACCCTATTAAGAAAGTTTAATGGCAGAATGCGTAAAGTTTTATTTTCGCAGGATGGGGGGAGGGAGGGGTGGAAAAAGGGCGGGAAATTTAATACCCCGGCAACGTTTCGATCGCGAAAAAAATCGTATCCCGCGGGCCTCGTCGGGATAGCAACGGGGCGAGATGTAAACGTTTATTCGCCGCTCCTACATCTTTGATGAGGTTGCGCCCTACTAAAAGTCGCGTCTATATCGAGGGAGCGACGAGGGGGAAAGGGGGAAGGTTGATGTAAAAGACGCGCGCTCGCGCGAGCCGCGTAATGATTTAACACACCGTTGACGAATCCGAGTCTTCGAGGAAAAAGTCGGACGCTTAAATAGATCATCCTTTACGCACGACGATATCATCTCCGCCGGGTTCATTCGACCGGAAGAATAAAAGTGCGAGACAAGGAATACCAATGAGATATCTCTTTCGGGTATACAGGATGGGGGGGGGGGGCATTTGTATTGAGACACCTACATATCTGAAAAATAAAGCGAGATAGAAAGTAATGTTTCGGACAAAAGTTGTTCGGTTCTAAGGGGGTCGTAAGATGGTGCCATTAGTTTGACCTTGGGTAGAGGCGCTTCGGAGATCTCAATGACAATCTTGTTTTATTTTTTTTCACACCGCTTGATGTCTCTCACTTTTTGAGCTTAAAATATTGAGGTAACATTATTGCAAAATAAATAATTTCCACGAGATATTTCATAGTTTATGTAAAATTATGTCGAAGTGAAGTAATAAAATAATGTATAAAATATCTCGTAAACTATTAAACTTTTCGCCATCATACCCCTATAACTTTTTATGCAGAATACTGCATGGAATCGATTTGTGTAAAAAAATTGGGGAGTTTCCATTAAAAAAAAAAAAAACAAAGGTGTCTCGATATAAATGCCCCACCCGTATAGAAAGATGTCGGATTTGTCAAGGACATTGATTAAAGTTTCAGCTTTTAACATAGGAATCTATTTTTAATTAAAACTTATTTCGATCTAATTTTCTTCGTTGCTAATCTTGATGAATCTAAAATGAAACACACGATATATCGATTTTTTCGGACGAGTTTAAGGAAGTCACACTAGAAATGGCTCAGCACGATCACTAGTAAAGAGACGTTTAAAAAAAAAAAAAAGAGATTTAAGCTTGATCGGCTTTCCTTTATCTTGATGAGATAAATGTGGCGCAATAACGCGATGAAGATCGCGATGAAGTTGCAGTGTGCTTGCATTTGCGGTGCAAAATCGTGCGCCACTTGGAGTCAAGTAGCGAGTACTCGATGTAAAGGCAAACGTGCTCTCTTGCAGACCCGAATGCACTCCATGTGGCTCAGTTGTCTCTTTCTCGCTTTCTATCTATCTCCTTCTCTTTCTTCCCGTCTCTCTTTATCTACCGACTTACATAAGGCTTTACGCTGTTTCATCTCGGCTCACGTAGCGCCATTGATTGCACCGCGAACGTGATCCCGAGTAGCAGGATTTCGGAAGAGATCGTGGGATATACGGAATGATAAGGGTGAACTTTCGAGTAAACACCCGCGAAGGATTCGAGAAAGGTGATTTTCGACGTGTCGTAACTCTCGCGTCCATTGGGATATCTCTTTCTAACTTTTGGTGCCGCGGCACCAGATGTAACATTGATATTTGAGGAGTCGAAAGCAAAATAGTACATCATCTTGACTTTCTTGATAGTAGAAATTATGCCATAGTTTCTAAGTAATCATCATTTATTAAAAAATTATCAACATTGTAAAAGACTTTAAAATAACTCTCATCGATCTCTCTCTTTCTTACGATTAGGATATTAGATAACAAAGAGAAATATCGCAAAGGTTATCGCACACGATTTACGTCACTCTCGCTTTAAACATAGTTAACGAATCATACCAAATCCCCGAAATATTTGTTCTTCAAACAGGAAATCTCGATTGCGCAGTTCATTCGGACAATGTCGAGATAAATATATGTGTAGACCGATAAGACGGCCCCGGCCAGACGAAAACATGTTCATTAATAAAGATATAAATTGCAATATACACACAAGTAATCTTCAATAACATGTTCATCGTATCGTTTGATTTCTGCGCAAAATATAAATAATTTAATATACAATATAAATATTTTTAGAGGTTATCGACACGCAATCACTTACCAACATCAATTCAGTCTCAAAAACAAACAATTGTTTTCGCAAACTCTGAGAAAAATATTTGGCGCGAGAAATATATTTAGATAATATAGTGCAAATTTTTTGGCGAGGTTAGAAATCTTCTGTAAATTTATTATATTGGTTCGTAAAATGTGTATGGTACATACATGGTAGCCCCAAATGTTCCAGCCAGACTTTGAGATCTTATAGGAAATTTAATTCTGAACAAAAGATTTCCTATAAACATCGAAAAATGTTTCCTTAAAAAGTTATCGCTCAAAAATCTCTGATGCAAAGGAAGAGCAAGAGGTGAAAAGAAAATGAAACTAAATAAATTTCTTGGAAAAAGGATAAAAATAAGAAATAAAAATCTTTTTCTTTTGTGAAAATAAAATAAATTTTTTTAAACTAAAATAGCCCGTAATAGTAGAAAATTAATAAAGACGTGAACAAACTAACTGTTCTCAAAATGTCCCCCCCTAGCTCCGATACACTTTCGGCATCGAGTAACGATCGATCTGGTCGCTTTACGGATTACCTCCTGATTCAATTTTAATCGATCTAACAATAAGTAACAAAGGCACGTTTTTGTACGTTTGAAACTGATTATATCAAAATCTATGGAACGCGTACAACGATCATTTTCATCTCATTTGAAAGATAATTTAATTTTCTACAACTTTGATCTCGGTACTTTTCGTCAAAAGACGCGCATTTTCCATGATATTTGGAAAAATGTGTAAAATAATCATAATTTCAAAGGTTCTTGAGCGATAACCTCTTAAGAAAGCATTTTTCGACCCATGTTTATAGGAAATTTTTTGTTCGGAATTAAATTTCCTATATGATCTCAAAGTCTGGCTGGAACGTTCGGGGCCACCCTGTATATGCGTTATAAATTTCCTTTCTCCTATTTGAAAAGAAATGATCATCGATTCTATTTGGTCAAAATGTTACGTTTCGAACGCGAGGAACATTCGCGTATTTCCTGCGCGTTCCTCTCTCTCTCTCTCTCTCTCTGGCCACTGTGCAAATTTTTAATAAAAAAATACGAGGAGGAACGGGAGAGGAAGCGAGGAGGAGATATTTCTCGCGGTCAAAGAGCGGACAAGAGTACGTGCGCATCTGCGTGCGGCTTATAGGTTATACGCGAATGAACGGTAAAAATCATATCCATATAACCGAGAGGGTGGAAGGCACCCTACGGTATTGGTTATATTTAAATGGGTTTAATGCCCCGACCGTACCCTCGACCAGAGCCACCCTTCCTCTCTGTCTCTCTTCCTCCTCCTCCTTCTTCTTCTCCCTTCTCCATCACTCTCCGTCCTTCTCTCCCGTAAAGCACTCATCCTTCGCTGTCTCCAACCGCCTCACCATCGACGTGAACCCCGCGTTTCGAGGGTTAAAGCGGGCTGTCGATAAAAAGCAAGTGTGCCGGCTGAGACAAGGAGCGCTGAGAGGGTGGAGACGAGATAGAAAGGGATGAGAGAGAAAGAGAGAGGAACTGTGCGAGAGCGCAGGGTGTCATTTTCGTTTTTCTTCCTTTCTTCTTCCTCTCTGCTCTGGGGCGGGCGTCTTTTCCACTCTTCCGTCCGGCTTCACTCTCGACAATTAGGTATATTTCGGTTCGCCCTCGACATTGTTTTCGCGGCATCTCGAGTGAGCTTTTCGCTCGAGATTCCTTCCGCGCGGCGACGAGACGGCTTACCCATCCCTCCCTCGCCATCTTTTTTTTCCACCCCTTCGCGATCGCGGCGTTACGAAACTAATGCGAGTACGATCGAGAGAATTTTAACTCTTGCGCGCATTTGAAAAAAGATTATCGAACAAAGATTGTGAAAATAATAAAATAGATACGCGATAAACAATTTATTTCTAATAACGAAAGATTAAGATTGTACGTTGAAAGGAAATTGTAATATAAAAAAAAGTTTCATGTATACATTTTTAGTTGAGATTAAAAATAATACAGATTTATATCGCTATACATATATATATATAATTAAATTTTTATGAATTTCGGCCGATAAAAGCCTTTTCGTTATTAACATTGCGGGAGAGATAAGATGTGAAGAATATCAACACCTTGTACTAAATTAATTTTCGGATAAGATTTATTAATTTAAGCGCATTTTAAATTTCGAAAGAGAGATTGTATCTTTATTATTTGGCATTTATTATTTGTATCTCGTATTTTAACGATCTAGATTTTTTAATTTTAAATCTTCCTGTATCGCGTGAATGAGGAGATGGTGATGTGAGATGCGCGCGGGATGTTAAATAACGGCGATTAACGTCGCGTCGTGTACCCCGAGCGGTTCATCGGTCTCGGACGACGATCGATCTAATAAATGTGCGAATTCAAAATAAAAATATCATAAATCGCTTTTTATAGCGTCTATGAAGTGACATAAACGTTTCTTCGCTTAGCGTGCGAGAGCGCCGTCTCTCTCTCTCTCTCCTTCCCTCCCTTTCCTCCCCCCCTCTCTCTCTCTCTCTCTAGCTTTCGCACGTTCGTCGATTAAATAAACACGATCGCAGACGTCACCATCGAGAGGAGATTCGCGCGCGATCGCGGCTAAAACTCTCGCCGCTCATCTCGAGGGCAAAGGATTGAAAGAGGGGGGGGGGGGGACGGGGGGAGAGGGCGCGAACAAAAAAAAACACAAAAAACCACCGCTCGCCGGGTGACGCTTGTCGATGCAACGAAAGGGACGGCGCACCAAGGACGGAGAGGAGGGAGGGGGGATGCGCGGGCGGGGGAGAGGATGGAAGCCCCGTCGAGCCGAATCGGCGGAGCGATCTGCCGAGTTAATCCGGGCTCGGCGAAACGGTATCGCATTTTTGCGCCGTTTTGCGGCTCTGTTAAAAGGGCGGAAAAAAATCGGCGCTCGCGGGAAAACGAAAAAAAAAAAAAGAAAAAAAAGAAAAAATGGGGCTACGGTCGCCAGGCAGGGCGAAAAAAATCGAGCAGGTGAGGAGGACGGGGGGGGGATGGGGAGGGGGACGCTGCTGACGAACGACGAGGGGGGGGTGGGTGGGGCTGGGAGGGGAGGGGGAGGGGAGGGGGTAGGTGAGAGGGGGGTGGGTGGAAAGCCGCGATCGGGGACTGTGACAAAAATTGTATGTAGCGCTAGAGCGACAATAATTGAAACGGCGCGTAACACCGTCCGAATCCTCGAAACCCATTTTATATTTTAATCGGCGCCCCGATAGGGGTTCGTCGCCGGGAGCCGCTCCCTCGTGTTTCGCGATACTCT
>NW_027223334.1:1891214-1957241 GCF_030449975.1 Polyergus mexicanus
AAGCAGTGTATCAACGCAGAGTACTATTAGATAAGCAGTGGTATCAACGCAGAGTACTTAACGATTTATCGTCGTATCAATCTGCGGTAACGAGCGGCCCGCTCTTGCGCGGCCGACAATAAATATTTACGCGTTTCCACGTTCCATTATCTTTTATTATTTCAGTATGAAATTATCCCCGATACTTTGTTGTGCGGGGCCGTCGGTGCCTATCGTTTAATCGCATATTTAACGCGTGTCGGCCAAACTGCTGACACTACAATATTGTCGGCGTCAACGCGTCGATCCACCCCCTCCCACCATCCTCACCTTTCCATTCATCGAGCTGGTTAATCGTTTAATCAACAAATTGCTCTTTCTGTTGCAGGTGAGTAACTCGACTTACATGACGGCCACAGGCGCGATCAACGACGATTTATCCCGCCGAATTAATCGCCGAAGGCGATCGCGCTCCGACTGTTTGTGGAAAAACTTTTCCGTAAGTCCGAGCGACTCGAATTAATGCTCGTTATAGACACGCGAAGCGCGTCGCGCTTACAACGGTACTCGTACACACGATAAGATCGAATCGAATGACGGATGAAAACGGCGCGGCGCCGGCGTGCGCCACGTGTATGGTACGTTGCTTGATTCAAACAACAAGGCGAATGTTCTAACATCGAGGCTTTTATCCCTCTCCTCGGCGAACGAGGGGAAAAAGGGAGAGAAGGAGAAGAAAAATATGAGATATAATTTATTTGTGAAAAAAAAAGACGCTTTATAATGTTTACAATTTTAATTTAATACATAAATCACATAAATGATATATTAGGTGTACAACTTTGCTTCCGCCGTTTTCCTATAGATGGCTTTAGCGGTAAGTAGTGGTCGAAATAAATAGATCATAGATGTCATGCGATAAACTTGGGCATCTGTCAACATAACCCCATAGAAACATTAGTCGATTTGTGTCTGCGTCATAAAGTTATTCTCGATTGACAATGTCAGTTTACGAGCCAAATTCTCGTCATTTGCGGGAGGTTTTAATTTTCTGCCTCAATATGAAGAAATCCGCGGCTGAGGCTCATCGAATGCTCTCAAATACTTATGGTGAAGCCG
This sequence comes from Polyergus mexicanus, assembly GCF_030449975.1. NCBI lineage: Eukaryota > Metazoa > Arthropoda > Insecta > Hymenoptera > Formicidae > Polyergus > Polyergus mexicanus. The sequence goes on from NW_027223334.1 coordinate 1,892,313, forward strand.
CTATTAGTGAAAGAACGTGTGGTGAGTGGTTTCAATGCTTCAAGAACGGTGATTTTCACGTCGAAGCGCGGCATAGCGGTGGAAGAGAGAAGGTTTTCGAAGATGCAGAATTGGAGGCATTACTTAATGAAAACTCGAGTCAAAGTCAAAAAGAATTGGCACGATCATTGGGAGTGACTCAACAAGCAATAACCAGTTTTTTACAATAAAGCCTCGAATTTCGAAAAAAAAAAAACGGCGGAAGCAAAGTTGTACACCTAATAGATAAAAAAAAAATATGTATATTATACAAATTTTTTTATATAAATATAATTAAACTTGTTTTTGAATATTATATATACATTTCAGAATTTTTTTTTTTTTTTTTTCACGTTACGCAGAGTGTGTATCATAAAAATATTACAGTTTATAAATGAATTATATCTTATCCAGTAAACAGATTCCTAATTAGAATTTTTTTAAATCATAAAAAATTTAATACGGCGTTACATAATTTTATATTGCGTGACATTGCGTGAACACCGTTGCCAAGATCTTCGATGTCAATTCAATTCAATATAAGATCTCTTATAATTATTCAACTATTATTAAACTATGATGTCACAGCCGCACTATTTCTCTCTCTCTCTCTCTCTCTCTCTCTCTTTAATGAAAAACATCGTATAATTCAAACTCGAGATTTATACCGGGTATATACGAGTGTCAAAGATCGTAGCCCACGTGTCTCGCGGAGAACAATTACGCCCATCCGATGACTCGACGAGCGAACGACTTTAACGACGAGAGACAACAAAGGGGGTGACAAGGGGGAAGGGGGAGGGGGAGGGGGGAATACGAACATTAAAGGAGATTTCACGGTGGAGATTAAAATTTATCATAATCGTAAAGGCCTGCCCCCAGGACGAGGGTGTCGAGGAGAGAGAGAGAGAGAGAGAGAGAGAGAGAGGAAGGGAGGGTGGGGGGGCGGGAGGGAGGGAGGGTGGAGAGAAAGAGAGAGGAGGATGAGAGATGAGGGAGACGGGGGCGACGCGCCGCTCGGCGTTATTTACGATTTTTAATATGCAAAGCCGTCATCCCCCTCCCTCATCGCCTCCTTCGTCGCGCCCTTTTGCCGAGAGCGCGCCCTCCCCCCCCCCCCCTCCCGCGCCTACCCCCCCGCGCGCTCACGTCCGGGTATGAATAAACATTAAATTCCTCATTACTCCTTTTAATAACTTTTTATACTTCATATTTTATTAATGCCAAGACATTCCGATCGGCTTGCGCAACGTGATTCGCGTTTCAATAACGTTCTCCAACGTACTCGCTAAGCTTCTCTCTCTCTCTCTCTCTCTCTCCTGCGTCCCCTCGTCTCGCTCTTTTTTCGTATGTTCCCCCCTCGCATCTTATTTCTCGACGTCTCGATGCTTTCCTTATAATTTTTCCGGCTCCGATCGGCATCGCGAGAAAGATCCGCGTGTTCTCTCAGCGATTCGGTAAAACTTTATATAAGTCTTTATTTATTAACGGACGATAACAAATGATGCGTCTCGTTGGTCGTTGTGTATGTTACTCTCGAATATTTTGCGACTCGAAAATACCTAACGATAGTCATCGGCGACGATTGTTTTCAAGTTTAATTGACTTTTCCACCTTAATCTGAATTTATGCGCCTTTATCTTCTATACCTCTATAAAAACAGTAATAACAGTATGTGAAATTATGCTACTCCATCGGGTATAATATCCACATTCTTCCTTCAAATAAGCTTTGAATAAACATATAATATTAGAGGCTTGGTGTAATAAAAATGTTCGATGCTGCGGAGTTTAAGAGTTCGTGATTTTATTTCTATTTTCATTAAAAGCAAAAATTTCAAATACGTCGAGAAATATATCGTTCAATTTTAACGAGAGGGATCATATTATATATTGAAGAGATTTTAAGTGACGTAAAGAGCAAGGGAAGGGACTAAACTAAGGAGCATCCGAAGTGTCGTTTGTAAAGCGACGCGCGCGCTTATTCCGGGCTTAAAACGCTCCACTAAATGAGAAAGGATGCTCGGCTACTGGCGGTGTCTGGTCAACCACCGCGGGGCGCCCCCAACCCCCCTTTTCCCCACACGTTCTCTCCCTCTCTCTCTCGAGGGGGCACGAGCGGAGCGACTATATCGGGTTTGCACGCTCGCTGGATTTTAATCGAAGCGCAACGTATAAAGTTGCTGAAAATCAGATTATTCCTGCTCGTCGTGTCCCTCTTCCTCCTGCTCCCGACGCATCGTCCTCCCTACCTCCCGTCCCCTCCTCCTCGGAATCACCGGCTCTTCGCGTCTTGCTGCGAGTTTTTTTTTTTTTTTTTTTTTTTTAAACTCTTACGATTCGAACGCGGCGGCGTTCGAAGAAAATTTACACGCGAGCGAGAGGAAAGAAAAAATTTGTTCGCAAATTAACATCGAAAATTACGTAAGCTAATCGTATATCGACACGTTATTATCGGGCATTTTTTTTTTTTCCCTTTTTGTCGCGCAATGAATTTCACGTATCGTGTCTCGCGTATATTACGTAAGCGACGACGCGCGTCGCTGAATTGAATTAGCGTTCATCTTCTCTGGAGATTCGTGAAAAATTTCGTAAAAATATCTGCTCGCGTGATTCGAATGAGCTGTGACAAGTGGGGGGAAAAAAAAAAAAAAAGAAAAAAAAATTCAATCGATGGGACGGTTTTATAATCGCCGTAACGACGGAGGGATTATCCTTGCGTTAACGACGAGAGGAGAAAGAACAGTGTAATCTATCCGAGAACTGACACCTCGACGACAGATCTTTCCGTTTTTACTTCTGTGAAAACGATGTCAACGATATTGTTATTTTCGCCCCCTTCGTAGCGTTTTCTTATTGGATTGCACGGGATGTGACAGCGGAGTCTTGAACGAATCTAGAATCGGGACACACGTGCGCTTAAGAATTTATTCGCCTCGAGGGGAAAAAAAATAGCTCGGTAAATGGCGCGCGATTCTCTCGCTGGATCCTGATAACCCTTCGCGCGCGACAGCGAGGGATAAATCGCGCAGAAGAATGCGATGACGATGGTATACTATAGATCTTTCGCGTGCGTGGTTACAGAGAGCGGCCGTTTACGGAGAATATAATACGCGCGTTTCGTGCAAATAAAGAGAGAGAGAGAGAGAGAGAGAGAGAAGGAGCGAGCCGAGAGACGGAGGGAGAGAGGGCTAAATACACATGAACGCGCTCTTACCCGCGACGCAATAATGTCTCGCCTCCCACCCCCCACACCGGGGGAGGAAAAGGGAAGAAAATAATTGCCTCGCTTACTCAACATCGTAGAAATTTCAGCGTGCGTGTCCGTGCTGGCCTAGCGTTTTCCGGGATTTTTTTTCACAATGGCGCCTGCGTCCCGGTCGGCCGGCGATTAACCCTTCAATCTACTTCGTATCAACGTATAACGGTTAATACGAAAAAAAAAAATGAAGAAAAAAAAATGGAGCAAATTTTGATAATTACCGATGATAATGGTGGAAAGATCTGTACAGTTATAATCACTTCTAATATACATATGGAAATATGTAATTTTGTGTGAGAGATCTAGATTATGTAGTTAAATAATTTCCCACCGCTTATATAAAGAGAAGCAATTTTTTTTTTCTCATAAAACTAGCTTGGTCAGTCGTTGAATTATCCGTATCTCTCTTATTATTTCCGATATATTATTACTATAATTAGTAGTGGAAATATTATATGCACAACCTCGCAAGCCTCTCTGATCTCCAAGAAATCGACGTAGAAGAGATAAATCGTTAATATAGAGAGTGGGGCATTTATATCGAGACCTAACCTAAATATCTAAAAAAAAATAAAGCAAGATAGAAGGAAGTGTTTCGGACAAAAATTGTTCGGTTCTAAGGGGGTCGTAAGATGGCGCCATTAGTTCGACCTTGGGTGGAGGCGCTTCGGAGATTTCAATGTCAATCTTTTTTTTTTTTTTTTTTTTTTTATGGAAACACCCCAATTTTTTTACACGAATCGATTTCATGCAATATTCTGCATAAAAGGTTGTAGGGGTATGATGGCGAAAAGTCTAATAGTTTACGAGATATTTTATACTTTACTTTATTACTTCACTTCGACATAAATTTACATAAACTACGAAATATCTCGTAAAATTATTTATTTTGCAATAACGTTACCTAAATATTTTAAGCTCAGAAAATGAGAGACATCAATTGGTCTTAAGAAAAATAAAACAAGATTGACATTGAAACCTCCGAAGCTCCTCCACCCAAGATCAAACTAATGGCACCATCTTACGACCCCCTTTAGAACCGAATAACTTTTGTCCGAAACGTTTCTTTCTATCTCGCTTTATTCTTTAGATATTTAGGTGCATCAATATAAATGCCCCACCCTGTATATTTGAGAAATGGAATTTTTATGCGCGATGAATATTGCATTTGTGTGTGCGTGTTGAATCGCAGAAACTTTTAATTTGTTTAAATAAGTATTGAATAAACCCTGAGCTCGAGAAAAATAAATTATCCTTTAAAAAAAAAAAAAAAAAAACAGATAATGATAACATACGCTCACCGCTTATAATGAATTATGGAACAAATTTGCAATGATCTTATAAAAAATGGCGTAATCATAGTTCTTATGCGTGTTAATTATCACTCTTGGCTTACAGTCATCATAATTAATAACGGAATAATTTCTTATCCAGGCGGGCATTTATTATAAATAACAGTATCCGTGAACTCGATGTAAGACGATGATAAGGTGTGAATTTAAGAGAATTAAACTTTACCAATTAAAATGCGTACGAGAAGTATATTGGATAGGCGCGCGCGTTCGCGTGAATTCCTTCGTGTTTTTGTAATCGCGAATTGTTGGGAAGCGGCTGTGAAATCAAATTCCCGATGCGACAGAAACGTTGAATTACTCGCGGCCGAGTCAACGAACTTATTCTTCTCGGTGTCCTCGTGTGTTTTTTTTTTCTTTCCTCTTCCCCCCCCCCCCCTCTTTTTAGACCAGATTCCGCCGCGGATGAGCCTGCGCGTCGCGATTCTTCGCGGGATATTTCGGATTTTGCTCCGGCGTTCAATGTATACCGCGGATCGCGAGACTCGCGAAATAATATTAAACGATCTCTTCTGTGCTAAACACGCGGCCGTTGATTAACTCGCCGTTAATGATTCAGCCAGTACGGTAGGCTTCGTCTATAAACGCTATCTCGTATTCCCGTTCGAGAGGCTCGTTTCGCGATGCCTCCTCGGGCCAAATCTCAGATGTGCTGAGGGGAAACATATAAAACTTCTTCCTCTCTTTTATTTCGTAAATTATTACATTTTTTTTTTATGTTACTTTTATAGCGCAACTTCGAATTATTATCCTGAAATCTGGACGAGTTTGTATGTCTTGTATATAAAATATCGAATTTTCTAATATTTATAATAATTAAGCCTACGAAAATTGTATAAAAATTCTCAGAACTTTACGGCCCTTTCTTTTATCCCTTTTTGTATACGATAATACTCGCTTTGACATTTTAAGCTGGTTATATTAAAGTTCGCTTATATATATTCTCGTGTCACGTTTCTTTATCGCTGTTTATTATATCTATATACAAAGTATGCTGCCGTGTGTATATCTATATTGGGATATGTTATATGTTACTTATGGGTGCGGCTCTGTAAACGTAACGATTTCTTTTTTCGGATTTCCTTTCTCTGAGCCGAGGGAGCTAGTAACAAGACGCTTGTTCTACTTGCTCGAGGCACGAAATAAATCTCTCCTCGATGAACGATGAGTCCAACCTCTGAATACCTCTAAGTGCGGATGAAACGAGCCGTCATCCTTGGAAATATTTCGCGTTTAGTTGGGTATTTTTTTTTTCGACGGCGTGACGTTTGATTATATCGAAAAAAAATATCGCAGTTTGACAAGCTCGACGATTATCACGCGTGTTATTTAACTCGAAAGTTAAAGCGCGAGTTTACTCTACTGCGCAGACGCGTGGCGTCATTACATTGTATGTCACTCGCGCATGTATAGGATGATCGGATATAAATCGTGGTTCTGATTCTTCGTGAAAAAAAAAAAATAAATAAATAAATAATTGCAGAATGAATTTTTTTTTTTTTTTTTTTCATACGAGACTTTATTCTTAATAATATCGATTTTAAATATTAATTGAGACGTACGTATGCGTACTTTGACTGTGAGACGTCGTTCGAGCGAATCTTTCTCAGCGCGCATTTTAACATAGGATATGTAAATTAAAATCGGACACGCGATATTTCCTTTTGAAAATTTTCTAAAAACAAGAAAATTTATTAAATCGAAGAATTTTCATTTTTCGACTTTTTTTTTCCCCCATGAAGTATCAGCCTCGTGCCGATTGTATCACGAATTACGGGCCATCGTGTATAAAATAAACGACGAAAATTTAATAAATCTAGAACTAACAGAAAGAGAGAGAGAGAACAAAATACGATAGATTCAATAAATGATAACGATTTTTTAACAATGAATGTGAACTGCAACGCGATACAAAAAGTGGCGAACAAAAAATATCTATGTGTGTGTGTGTGTGTATACATTTTAAATAATTATTCAAGAAGGAAAGAAAAAACGAAAACGCACACTGGCGGCTATTTACGCGCCGAAAATCCGGCTGCCAGTAATCTCTCTCGTCTCGAGGAAAGAAAAGAGCGGAGGAGGGAGGAGTAGGAGGGGGACATGCGACGGGAACGCGAGTGTGTTATAATATTATTTTTAATAACCGCCCGAGAGAGAGAGAGAGAGACAGAGAGAGACAGAAGCTGAGGCCTGCTCGCCATTACGTTACGCGCGGTAAATAATAAACGTTTATAAGGCCTTGGAAGTTATTATACAATATATACGTTCGTATATACGCCCGATGCCATTACGGGTATCGTATATTATTAATGCAGCGACGCTCAACCGAGCTCGCGCGCCCGTAGATTAATCCTTGAGCTCTCTCGCACTTTTTCCTTTTCGCGAGCTTCCACCTACGAGCGTCGTCAGCTCGCTCGTACGAGCGAGACGAGATGAAACGATGGAACATCCTCGGCATTGAACTACATGTCGTATTATACCGCAACGTGTAATAGAGCGCGAGCGATACTCCCCCATCGCTCTGATAAGAACCAACGATTAGGGATAATCTATTGAGAGAATGCTGTTGTCAATGAGGATATCGTTATGTCCTAAAATCTGACTAATATCTAAAAAATTGATATACTGGGGTAAAAAAGAAAGATTGACACTTGGACACGCTTCTTCGACGTATTTGTCTGTCTATGTAGCTCGATTGTTTTCTCCATCCTATAAATCATCGCGGCAATTACCATGACATCTATTGGCCGAACGTGCGCGAGCGACGACATGTGTAATAACAATAACATTCGCATGACGTTACTACTGTACTATTAAGCACGGCGATATTGACGATCGTGAAACGCGAAACAGTAGGAAAACACGAAATTTGTTGCATAGTGAAAATCACTATAATCAGCGACGCGACTTAGAATGGAAAATATCCATCAAGGTGAGTCGGGCGTGAAACGACATTCAGCGCTCGCTCGCCGCCTATAGTACGTACATACACGATCGCACCGATGTAATTATCATGTAATAGCGTAATTTCACTATGGCGGATAATTAACAGTTTGAAAATAATACCGCGGAACCCGCGGAACGCGCGTACAACGCAACCTCGCGCCGAATCCTTTCGTCGGGTATCGGCCATGTGGACTGCCACATAACCACCGTCCACCGGGGGGATTTTCTAATGCGTATTATTATTATTTTCCTGTCTTCTTTTTGTAATCCGTCAGCGGCTCGTAGCTCGATGAATGCGATGAAAATCAAAACTTTGAAGAGCCGCGATCGATCCCGCGAGCTGAAATCTCGAGTTGCTGAAAAGGAGAGTGGCGGATGATTCATCAATAAAAAATGGAACACGATGTCTCCTTGGAAAAACCTAAAATTCTCAGGGAATTTGCATGAAATTTTATTGGAACTTGGGAAACTTTTTTAAAAATTTTCTTTCTGTTAATTTTGCTCTTATATACTGGTATAAAAATATATATATATATCTATCTCTGTTTATATAGTCATTATTTTAACAAAATATTGAATATGCATATTTTTTACTTTATAATTTTTAATGATAAAAAATGAAAATCTTATGCAAGTTACAAATTTTATCATAACAATTCAACTGTTCAATTTTTTTAGGTACATTTGTAAATCTAGCATTTAAAAGTTAAGTATTTTTCCTTTATATGAATGAAAAGCGTTTAAAAAAAACGCTTGCGATAAAAAAATTTATTTTAGGAAAATTTAGCCAAAAGTCTTCAAAATATTTTCTTTATCTGTAATTTTGAATAATAATGTCTGGAAGATCAGGGAATTTGTAGGGAATTTTTAGGGAATTTTCAGGGAATTTTTAGGGAATTTTCAGGAAATTTTTTTAACAAAATGCGAGTGGACACCCTATGAAAGTTTCAAGAAAATAACAGGCGATCGAATGAAAAATTGACTGGGAAAATTTACACTTGATCCTTAAAGTTCCCAAAGAATTGTATATACGCGGCAGTTGGGAAATCAAAAGTTTCGATTCTCTGTAAGCTGAAAAATTTAAGGTTAAGGATGACATAATCCACCTGTGGATATCCAAGTTTCGAGGAGGGAAAAAAAGGAGCAGACTTCGTAGACTTCGACCGACACGTCCGGTCGAAAGAAACATCGCATCGTAACTTTTCGTACGATTCGGTACAGTCTAATTGCGCAGTTATTTTGTCAAGATAAGAGACCCGACGCTTTCATGGCCGCTCTCCATACGTCGCGTCTCTCCCTCTCGCGCGTTAGGCGAAGATTAGGCGAATTATTATTTATTTTAGTCTGCGCGCGCGTAATATCGCGGTCGCGGTCCGATAGCGTAACCTAACTTTCGTATCAATATTTATTGTAAACGATAAGATTAAGTGGAATTTGTTATTACTTGCTCTCCTATTTGTATTATTACGTCATATCGTGCCGAATCGAGTTGAGTCGTTCCCCGTTTGTTTCGTGTCTTGCATACATATATATAATAAATATTAAAATATATATATTTATTTATTTATTTATATTTTTATTATATATACCTATATATACAATATATTGTAGAAAATACAGCGGTTCCGATCCGGCATCGAGCGACCATCCTCGTCGATCGTTATCGCCGAAGATCATCGGACGGATAAAGTTGCCACAGAGTAAAACGAGCATCGATTATTCGCATTTTCCGCGAGCGGTAAGATCGTCTCTTTAACGCGCACGTGATTCCATTATCGATCGCTCGTTCGCGCTTTCTCTCGCCCCCCCCCCCCCCGCCTACCGATATTCTACAATACTTCTAATTGGCAAACATAAACTTCGCCTTGGACTTGATAAACATTAATATCGTTATTATATTGTACACACACACACACACAAGTGCTCCATTTTTTTTTTTTTTTTTTTTTACGTTACGTAATATCGCAAGCGATTTTCTCGGCAAAAGTAGAATCTCGTTTCTATTTCACTGCTGTTTAAGCGAAATCATAATTAGAAGATTATTTGAAATGTGTGAAATTAAATTTTAACGGATTAATATTGCAAATAGGTAAGCAACATCTTTTCTCGTTCAATTAATTCCAAATGCATTTTGCAATTAACAGAGCCTGACTATACGGTATAATAACGTAATTATTTAAGTTTTCATGTATGATTTCATGTATTTATTATCTTTGACACAAGCCATTGCGTGTTTTTTTTTCTTTTTTTTTGGGGGGGGGGGGAGAAAAGAAACAGGGATTTTTTTACCCTGTGAACGATCGAATAATTTCGACTCTTGGAGATCTTTAAAATCGGTGAGAGCTGCGACCGACACATTTTTCTTATTACGAGAATAAAAGTATTGCGCAAGGAAATGGCCGAGTGTTCATGATACGACCATAAAACATCGAACCGTACGGCATTATTAATAAACCGTATAGTGGTTTATTGCGGTAACTATAGCCGAGTCGCGTATGTAATACACATGCACAAACATATATACACACGCCAGCGTAAGCGGAACGGACGTACACACGCCTACACAATCGAGCGTACACACACACACACACACACACACACACACACACATTCAAGCGTTCTTTCGTGCCGTTGCAGTTCGTTGGATCGTGTTCTACAGTCTCAGGTGTCGACAAAGCCGGTCAATCAAGTTCAGTTCTAATTAAAGATCGCCTGTCAACGTGGCGATCGAAGCTACCGTGGATGATAATTTTCCGGGAGAGACCTCGACCGAGAAAAAAAATGTTCGATCGTCTTTCTCTCGTTTATCTTCCCCGTTCTCTTTTCCCAATTTTAATTGTACAGAGTCTTGAAAAAAAATTACACTTGCATTTATCTTACAGATCCCTTTATCATCGATTTTTCCTTAGCTGTGCTACATGAGTATCTCGAAGGAGATGGTTTCGAAAATTTATCCGTGCGATCTTATATACGCTGTACTTTATTTTTAAATTAAATATCTGTTTCCTCCTGTCCTACTTATATCGTTCCGTATACGGAGTGTCCTAGATTTAAGTCACAGATTCCTCGCGACGAAATACGTAATCGATTTTGTATTATAAGCGATATTAAATATTTCGACGATTAAGTTACGAGTTTAATATCCCTTCAAACAAAGCGCAGTCGCAAACAATACACTATACGTTCTAATAAATTTTAAAATTTGCGTTGCTCACTTCGAATATTAACTATTTAATTTGCATCGCGTACGTGTTATATGCTGGTATAAAAATATATATATCTATCTCTGTTTACATATTCATTATTTTAACAAAATATTGAATATGCATATTTTTTACTTTATAATTTTTAATGATAAAAAATGAAAATGTTATGCAAGTTACAAATTTTATCATAACAATTCAACTGTTCAATTTTTTTAGGTACAGTTGTAAATCTAGCACTTGAAAGTTAAGTATTTTTCCTTTATATGAATGAAAAGCGTTAAAAAAAACGCTTGCGATAAAAAAATTTATTTTAGGAAAATTTAGCCAAGAATCTTCAAAATATTTTCTTTATCTGTAATTTTGAATAATAATGTCTGGAAGATCAGGGAATTTTTAGGGAATTTTTAGGGAATTTTCAGGGAATTTTCAGGGAATTTCCAGGGAATTTTCAGGGAATTTTCAGGGAATTTTTTTAACAAAATTTGTGTGGACACTCTGTGAAAGTTTTAAGTCAATAACAGGCGATCGAATGAAAAATTGACTGGAAAAAGTTACACTTGATCCTTAAAGTTCCCAAAGAATTGTATATACGCGGCAGTTGGGAAATCAAAAGTTTCATAAAATCGCAATCGATTCTCTGTAAGCTGAAAAATTTAAGGTTAAGGATGACATAATCCACCTGTGGATATGCAAGTTTCGGGGAGGGGAAAAAAGTACAATTACAAAATTCACTAATATCTCGATATATTCAGACGACGTTATATAAATGTTAAACAAATTATTCTACTACACTATTGCATTATATAATATCGATAGTTCGTAGGCAGCGGGCGATAGAATTTCGCTCGAGAACGAAATATCTCTCGTATCCCCCATCCCCCCCATCCATCTCCCCCCCCATTGTCTTGCAATCGTCAAAATAACTTGTTGCTTGTATATTTCAAAGAAACTCATGTAACGCATCAATGACTTCGCTGATAATTGTGCTCTTTTCCGTCTTTCCCCCCCTCCTCCTCCTTTTTTTTCCCCCCGCATTTTCACCTTCCGCTCTCGCATTTCCGGCAACGCGCGTATCTGACAGATTAGAAAGAGAGGACTCTCGGGATCCACGGTCGGCGGTAACGAGGAGCATTTCGATCGATAATAATTTAATGATAGCTATTCCCGATCGAAATGTTATTTCTCTCGTCGGGGCGCGCCTCGCCCACGACGAGGAGTATTTTTATTTCGTTCCGTGATCGTCCCTCCCGGTAGAGGGGAGGAGGAGGAAACTCTATTCGTTCACGGAAGGTCCGTAGTAGATACTGCTGCTTTATTCTTGCCGTAGTAACTTAGCTGCTCTCGCTAAGCACTCGATCTTATATGGCCTAGCGAATTCGCGAGGAGACGTGAGGAAACGAGAGATCGCGATGGCGATCGGGAAGCGCAGGGTGAACAGATCCTGAAATGTATATACGAAGAAAGGAGGGAGCGGAGAAAAGAAGAGAGAAATAGATGGAAGCCGTTAGGGATGGGGGTAGGGGCAAGGGGGTGAGGAGGGGGAGGGAAGAGAGAGAGAGAGAGAGAGAGAGAGAGGAGTGAAAAAGAGAAGAAAACGCTACGTTTTCAGATACCACGTATACGTGTAATGTCTGGTGCGCGCGCACACAGATACGCGGCGGCGGCGTACGGGTACTTATGTATAGAATTAAATATACGATACATTATTCATTTTAAGTTCTTTCTCCTTGCTTGCCCGGAGATTGTATGTATTATACGTACGCTCACATGGAAGTATACGTCGACTATCTCCGTCGGCGCGGGCGAGCGAGTGAAACGGAGGCGCATCGGACGTGAGCGAGAGCGAGAGAGAGAGAGAGAGAGAGAGAGAGAGAGAGAGAGAGAGAGCGCTCTGTTATAACTTTTTATTTTAAAGATGGCAGGGGCTCATTTGCAATTCTATGCCGGACGTCGATATGCCTGATTTATCGTAACTATACTTATACCGACCCCGTACGCTTCTGCCACAATTTATATCCGGAATATAGACGTACGCGCGCGCGTACTCCGGCTGTTTTTCCGTACGCGCGTGTATACAGGGTGTCTCGCGGGTGGGTCCACTCTCGTAATTGGGAGTCACGGTGGGAAACGATCGCTTCCATCGTCGATCTTCACGTTATAACTGATCGAGGATCGAGGAATTTCGATGATATCAATCCTAGAATTGTGAACAAGATTTATTATTTTTCAATCGATTTCGATATTTCACAATAGCATTAATTTTATAATTCTGTCAAAATTAATGGGAAAAAAAAAAAATAATAATAATGAAGATATGTCACATTAAAATTTATCAAAAATTGTGTACGTTAAAGATGGCGTGATGAACACTCTGTATATATTTTTACGAAATATACATATATTTGCGTAGATATATACACATAAACACACATAGATATACAAACCTATATCCCATATATGTATATATGTGTGTGTGTGTGTGTGTGTGCGTGTGTGTGTGGGTGTGCATGTCGGCAGCTGGAGATTTTTTTTTGTATGCGGCGGTGAAAGGGAGCACCTGCACCCTCTTTCGTTTCCTCCTCCCCCTCGTTCGTCCCATCTTTCTCCTCCGCCGTTTCGCGAAACGAAGTGAAAAAATATGACTTCAGCTTGGCCATAGAAATCGCTCTCTATCGCGTAGCATGGGGGTGTTGGAGAAAATCGTTCTATGCAGCGATGAAATTTGAGCTTACGCGTGCACAATTAACGCCTGCCGAGTTTATCGCGCGCGACGGAAAATGCGTTTTTCACGGTTATCTGCAAGTTACTATCAAGCCAGCTATCCTCCTCCCTCGCGCGCAATTCGTGCAAAAGTCGTGAATTTTCCCTTTTAAATTGGCCGCCTGTTATATTCAAATTCTTATCGCGCGAATTGTTTCTAGTTGAAAAATATTATACATCGAAAATTTCCATCCCACGCGATAAATGACTCGGAATTCGAGACAAGATCAAGACAAGATTTTTGATTAGCCATCAAGACAATATCAAGACTAAGATTGTCAAGATTATTGGTTTTTAAAAAAAGCTAAAATATATATATATATATATTTGTCTGTAAAAAAATCACTATACAGAAAAATTGAAAAATTTTATTTAATAAATAAAAATATTTATATTAACAAATTTAGAAACAATAAATAAATTAAACAAAATAAACAATATATAATTTTACAGAGTTATTTAGCTTCACAAAACATTTTCGTAGAGCACACGTATGGTATGCAAAGTATGTATATATATTTATTTTTCTTAAAATACACACGTGCGCGCGCGCATGTACGCGTTACGGGAAGTAAACGAATGACATAAATAATAATAATTATTTCAAATTATTATACATCATGAAGATTATACAAGATTGTTAAATATTATTTTAAACGATTGTTCAGTATTAGATAAAAATTAATAAAATTGAGACGAGACAATACAAGACGAGATTTTTTTTTATCAAGATTCACTCAAGATCAAGACGAGATTTAAATTTTCGAAAATTTTCGCTATCAATATAACAATTTTATGAATATTGTTTTGTCTTGAGCTTTGTGCAACCTTAAAAAAGGGATTTTTTAGGAAATCCGCGTCGTCTAACGCAATGAATAAGGCGAGAAGCTGATTATTGTAACGATTTTGTATGCAGTTTGCAAAACTGCTCGCGAGACGGGATCCGGCATTCGATCGCGAATCAGCCGCGTTCTGAAGAGAGAGAGAGAGAGAGAGAGAGAGAGAGAGGCATAGAGGATCGTAAAAAAAAGTCGGCCGTAAAAATGGCGTTGCAATTGAGCAATGCGTGCATAATGCCGACCATTATCTCGGCGCGTCCGCGCGCAAGCACATCTCCCTTTATTATCTTCTTTATACTCGATACGCTACAGATCGTAAAGATCGTGGTAATAAAAAGTATTATTTTGTGCGACGCGTAACGTCGCGCGCGCGTCTCCTCTTCCCCCCCCCCTCTCTCTCTCTCTCTCTCTCTCTCTCTCTCTCCTTCCCTCGCTCATCTCTGCCTCTCTCCCTCCCATCCCTTGCTCGAACACACTTTAAGCCGCAGCGCGCCGCTGGCGCGGTAAAGGGAGGGGAGAAGAAAAAAACAGGCTCGTCAAGAGGGAAGGGTGGGGGGGGGGGAGGGGAGAATACAAGTTTTATTTTATTTTCAATGGGACACTAATTATATACACTTAGTACCTGGATAGCATAATTAAGGTACGAGCTTCCGCCGACAAGCTTCGCGAGTTTGTCAGCCGCCGATGACGAAGTTCGCGCGCCCGGCAAGATAAGTCGATTCGCGAGGCCACAAAGAGGTGGGTAGGAGGGAGGGGGGAGGCGGTGGATTCGGTCGGTCGGTCGATGGATCGAAAAGTTTGCCGGCGAGATCGATCCGGGCGGGTCGCGATCGGAGAGCCCTTAACTCTCCTCTCCCTCCCCCTTCGTCCCTGTGCTTGCGCCGAGGTCGGCATTGTTCGACTTATCGGCCTTCGCCACGTGCTTTACATAATGGCAGTGTTGAAAATGCGGTTTAACGATATCTAAACACGAGTAGCAGAGCGTTTTAAAGGGTTTTGGGGAATGGGGATGACGAGGGAGAGGAGGGTGGGAGGCAGGGAGGGGTGGCTCGTGCGAGACTCGTTCTGGCGAAATTCTCTCGATATGACGCATCTGGTACGAGCAGAACCGGATACGCGTTCTGTTCTCTCACCCCCTTCTCCTTCCTCCCTCTTCTCCCCCTCTCACCCCCGTGTTTTCTCACCTCCGTGTTCTCTCACCCCCGTGTTCTCTCACTCCCCTCTTCATCCCTTGGCTTCTCGCGCGCGAACAACGATGCGTTCGTGCGCGCGCTGCGAGGAACAGATATCGGTTTACATGTGAGCGATTATTGCCTTATACCTTATTCCCCGTAATGTGCGCTAATTGGCTCGGACGAGTCATTTCGCTGTGTGTATCTCCGGCGAGCCAGGCGCGCGAGAGTTTATCTGCTATTCTTTTACGGCGAGACATCGGTATTTGTCTTAACTTTCATGTAAACGATACAGATATATGTTAATCGCGGATTTCTTTTCTTTCTTTTTCAACAGAGAGTTTATCAGCTCGTAATTGCGCTACAGATTTCTGTAGATTGCGAATACTTCTTTTTTGCATCTCTCTTGTTATCTGTTAGCCTACTGATATTCTACGTAAAAAATGTTTTGCGTTCTAATTGTAAGTGATATATATATATATTCTATTTTCTAGTTAATTCCGAGATTAATCTTTTCTGCAATATAAAGTAATAGCCAACTTAATTGAGATATGTTTGGAAATTAAAAAAACTAGAATGGAGAATAAAAAGAATCCTTCGTAAATAAAGAAAGTATGTAACCCATTTTTAATATTCTAAATGTCATAATGTCAAGCTCAAGATAAAGTGATTCTCATATTTTTAGCTTTAAATATAGAATATGGGCTACTGCCTTCAAAGTCGACGTTTTATTCGATGAAAATCACCTTATTAATATTTTGCTCGTTTTATCGAAAGAGTACAAGTTTGATTCTCTCTCTCTCTCTCTCTCTCTCTCTCTCTCTCTCTCTCTCTCTCTCTTGCAACTTGACGAGAATTTCGATCGCGCGCGGCGCTCGTTAGAAACACACGTTTAGAGAAATATCGTTCCGTTGGAAACTGGATTGAAGTCATTAACCGCGAATGTGCCAAAGGAGGGAGATCGGTGAAGTCGCGTTGCAGCTGTTTAACCGCACATCCGAACCCGTAATTCACGACAAAACGGATGTATACCGAGGGAGAGAAAGAGAGAGATAGGATCACTTAGGGAAAAAGAGGTATACAAAGGGGAGAGACGAGGGGAAACGATCGAAGAAGGAACCGATCTGGCCGAATCGTAAATCTTATTAGCCGCGGCCGATCCTCGAAACATTTCGTAATTGATTAGTCGGCCGGGACGCGCGCAAGCGGCGGATATCTAAATTACACTCATCTGCCCGAGCCAATCAAGCAATTATCCGTAATTTTATATCGCTCCGAATATTATATTGTATTGCGCCCACCCCCCTTACGCCCATCGGCTCTAATTCGTCGCGCTGGCTGTCATTACGTTGTTCCGTCGACACATACCGAACGGCGGGATTACATGTAACCCCGTGATTCTCGAAGCAGGAAGGAATCTTTTCCAGGGAATTTCTTCGTCGAAATAAGACAATGTGTGTGTGTATTATTATAATAGCGATATGCTTCTATTTAAAAAGGTCGCCTATAAATGCCGGATAAATTCTCGATATATGTATAGATGTATAATTTATTCTAAGAATTACGAGATATTGAAAAATTTATATTTTGTACGAATTCCAATCCGTTTTATCGTAATCAAATTTATTTTGAAAATTTATAATTTTATTTTTATAAAGAAATCAAAATCTACATAAAAGAAGTAGTGAAAAAAGATATACGTACGCATGTATAAAAATTAGAGGACATTATTTGTCGATTTTTTTTCTTCTTAACTAAAATAATTGTCATTCCTTCGGATTGGTAAAGTCGACGCGAACATTTTGGGGAAAAGTCCGATCTGCGTTAAAGCCCGGGCATATGGCGGCGGTATCGGTAATTTGAGCGCGAGTTAATTCCTGCAGTGCCGTGTCCGCGGAGTTTCATTTTCAGCTCCCGCATTATGTTGTTGGGCGGATGTAACGATTTAGGTAATTTTGCTAAATACATCGATTCGAGATAATTGGGAATTATTAATTCGCGGTATGCGCCCGCCGGTAACAGAAATAATTTCATTCCGACGCGCGGATCGCGTCCGGCATACGCCGCGCTCTGCGTCGCGCCTGCAACACGGAGGGAAAATCATGACGCAGATGAGCGCGCACCCGCGCTCTATGCATTCTGCATTCCCCTTTT
The DNA here is from genome assembly GCF_030449975.1 of Polyergus mexicanus. Lineage (NCBI taxonomy): Eukaryota > Metazoa > Arthropoda > Insecta > Hymenoptera > Formicidae > Polyergus > Polyergus mexicanus. The sequence continues at coordinate 1,910,021 of NW_027223334.1, forward strand.
TCCTTGTTGTCGGCCTTGATTGATCGAATCGACCGCGTGATACGGCAAAATACGACCGATGTTGAGAGTTGCGTCTGTCGCTGCTGGTGTCATCGATACATTTGATGAGCCCGAATCGGGGACACAGTTTATGATTTTAACATTGAAATGTATCTATATCAACGTATCAATATATTTCTTATTTCTACCAAAATTTTGAAATATAATAATGAAATGTCGCGTGTTAATTAACGATGATATTCTTTCGGATTTCCTCGTATTGTTTAATTTTATTATATATAAATATAATTATATTTATATAATTGATAGGTGTACAACTTTGCTGCCGCCGTTTTCCTATAGATGGCTTTAGCGGTAAGTAGTGGTCGAAATAAATAGATCATAGACGTCATGCGATAAACTTGGGCATCTGTCAACATAACCCCGTAGAAACATTAGTCGATTTGTGTCTGCATCATAAAGTTATTCTCGATTGAAAATGTCAGTTTACGAGCCAAATTCTCGTCATTTGCGGGAGGTTTTAATTTTCTGCTTCAATATGAAGAAATCTGCGGCTGAGGCTCATCGAATGCTCTCAAATACTTATGGTGAAGCCGCTATTAGTGAAAGAACGTGTCGTGAGTGGTTTCAATGCTTCAAGAACGGTGATTTTCACGTCGAAGCGCGGCATAGCGGTGGAAGAGAGAAGGTTTTCGAAGATGCAGAATTGGAGGCATTACTTTATGAAGACTCGAGTCAAAGTCAAAAAGAATTGGCACGATCATTGGGAGTGAATCATAAATGTATAACCAGTTTTTTTACAATAAAGCCTCGAATTTCGGAAAAAAAAACGGCGGAAGCAAAGTTGTACATCTAATATATAAATAATAAATATGAATAATTAATAATAATAATAAATAATAATAAGTAAAAATAAATAATGAATATAAATAAATATAGAGATATAAACATTATATCGGTCTTTAATTAGACAAAATTTCGAGTTTTGTGAAAATAAAAATATAAATTCTTCAATTTTCTCTTTTATCCTACGTAATGCAATAAATGTTAGACATTTTATACATAATTCTTTTATATATAAAATTTTATATATAATTCCATCGCAATTCTTGCATGCTATTTTTGCGAAATGGTGTACGTGTTATTTTATAGTAAGATTTTTATGGAAAGAAAAATTGTGTGTGCAAAAATTGAAGATATTTTTAGATGCATCTGCGTCTGTAAATATTTCATATAATTTATGTTTATATGTAAGTGTTTCGAAGAGAGAATTTTATTTTCTCTCTTTCGCCTCTTTTTTTAACTCGCCCTCAACCAAGGCAGACGCTTCGCAGTCGTTCTGGCGCGTTTGTCAAGAATAGAAATCCCTCCGTAACGAAAGCGCGATAATCGATGCTTCGGTTGCCTTCTTCCGACAGATCTCAATTAGAAAACCGACTTTTTCGATGTCGAACGAGTGCTTTGGATTTTTCTTCCCGACTTACTCTTTTATTCGACATTCTTTTCCTTTTTCTTTTCCTCTCCTATCGTCTATCGTTTCTATCTAAGAACGAAAAGCGAACGAGTTCATCGTTGACGTTTCGATATAAATTCTGTTTGACTGAGTTTGATGAAAATTAAAGTGCAACAAGCAGAAAGAGAGAGAGAGAGAGAGAGAGATAAAGAGAGACGTCTACAACGGAATGTCAGATAAAATCGAAACCGAACAACGTAGTTCATGGATACGTCACGAATTAATGAACATTTTTTTTTAGACAGGCAAACTTTCAATGGGAAGCTAAATATGTCGAATCGTTTAGCCTACGGCCATCGAAAAAAGATTCAGGGAAAGAAAAAGTCCGTTCAACGCGGAGTCTCCTCCGGTTGGCAGACGTTCGCCTCCGCCTCCGCGATTATAAAATCCGCTGATTGACATCTCGCCGCGGACTCGGATCGCATTCTCGGATTATCGTTCAACGGCCGATGGAATTTTCAAGCGAGCGAAAAAAGTTGACGCGCGCAAGCGCCAATTAATTCCATAAGAGAGGCGGAAATGATCGTCTCGATTTTATCTCGAACTCGCGAGCCTTTACTCGAATCGAGTTGTCTTTTCGGCGAGATATAAGAAGCACGCGCCATCTAGTTTCGCGGATGAGCAACTGCCGCGGTGTCATCGCCATACGCGTTTCGCCATCATCGCTCGAGAAATCGAATTTCCGCGGCAATCGTCGATCCGCGCGAAATTTAGTGGCCCGTATACGGCTAATAAATTTTCGAGCCGGTTATATCGGACCGAATTTTGAATCAATTGGCAACGGGGGGGAAAAAAAAAAAAATAACAACCGAACGAGGCCGGCGCAATTCGCGCGCCAGCTCGATGACTTTTACGACGGACAATTTTTTTCCGCGGTAATATTCGCGCGCGACGCTTATTCGTTAACGGCCGCCGACCATCATCTCGTCGCGATGAATCGGACATGTCGAACGATTACGATCGCCGCTCTCACGAGCCGTCGATGAGCTCGAATATAATATCGAATGTATAAAGATATGAGATAATCAGATGACTCAAAGATAAGCGCGATTTCGTCTTTTCTTCTTTTACGATTTTTAGCGAATTTTGTCGAGGTTTTAGTTTTAATTACTTTTTTTTTCTTTTTTTTTTTGCTTCTCGTTTCCGCATCGTAATTTTGACTCGAACCGCAAGAATTCTATACGAATACACGCAACAGTTGAACGAAGCAATTGCATTTTATTCTGTCGTTTATCGATGGACATGAAATGTCCACGTGTACAAAGTGCAAAAGATCGCGATTTGCATAATATTTGATATATATTTTTATAATTTTCGCTATATCCATAAATCTTTATGTAATCGTACATTTATTGCACGCTGATATTATTTTCCGTATTATCTTATAATATAGAATTTCTCTGGGAAGAGAAACATATGTAACTGATTCTCTCTCTCTCTCTCTCTCTCTCTCTCTCTCTCTCTCTCTTTCTCTCTCTCTTCACTTTACCTCATACATACCTTTAATTTATTTTACTTCACTTTAAACTGAGAATTGTGGAATCCCCGTTGTAAGACACGTCCGGTATGCATGCGTGCCCTTTCCCTCTCCCCCCTCCCCCTCCCTTTCCTTCCCCGTTCTCCTTTCTCCACCCCGGACCCGCTTCGCTGAGGACGCCTCTCCTCTCAGTGTATACTAATAATAATAATAATAACAATAATAGTAATAACGACGGAATGTTATTATGCGCAATAATTTTCGAGCACGTAATCGTTAAGAAAGGACGCCCCGCGGTAACTGCGTCCATAATCGTTATCGTTACGGTTTACGTCGCGGTGCCCCCCCCCCCCCCTTTTTCCTCTCTTTTCTCTCTACCTTTCTACCTTTCTCCCCGCTTCGCTGCCCCATTAACCGGACCCCCCCCCCTGCGCTCTTCGACTTCATCTTGGTCGAAAAAAGGAACGCATCCAGCAGCCCGTCGTCAAATCTGCGAGAGACAATGATCGAGCGAAGTCGATCGCAGAGTACATTTTAGCAGCATTTTCTTCTCCCACTTTCACCGTATGCATTTTACGATTTCATTGTCCAGTTTGCGATAAATATACGTCGAGTTACACGTTATCATATTGTCAATGATACTTTTCACTGTACGCGTAAGATTTTAAAGATAAAAGATAAAATATTTTATTCGAAAATTCAAATTTTTTCCACGCATTTATTTAATTAATAAAATATGAAATATAAATAGGCAATCTAGGGATAGGATTATTTTTATATACAGGCTTATAATGTGTAAATGTATCTCTGGAAAAATGCAAAATTATTCTTGCACTTTTAGAATGTATATGTTTCATTCATGAACCCGTTCGGTTCTTTCCCAAAACGTTTCGAAAAAATGCCCGCGAGGCTCTCGTTATTTCTTTCTTTTCTTTTTCTTTTTTTTTTTTGGGGGGGGGGGAGGAGAGGAAGGAGGTCATCTTTGCCGAAGCGGAAGATGGTTCCTGCTGAGGCAACCGTGCCGCGATGAGGAGAGGAGGGGTGGCACACGTACTCGAGAGGGGGCATTAGTTTCAACGATTATTAGAGTTAGTTCTAGGCGAATGAGTTTCATAAATGCCCGGGGAAAACTCCTGCCGTATACTTGTATTTATACGAGAGTGGGAAAGGGTGAGAGGGTGAATGGGAGGGTGGGAAGGAACGGTCAGGAGGGGTTGAGAGAAAGAGGACGGCGAAAGGGGGAGGGAGGCAACGACGGAGGCGAAGTATCCATCGTTCTGCTTTGTCCTCGGGGGTTGGGTGCTCTCCCTCTGCGCCTTCCCCACCCCCTCTCCCGCCCCTTCTTCCGCGACCCCTCGCTCGGTCTTCTATTATTATTATTTTTTATCACAATATTTGCTTTTCCCACATTCTGTTTTATGTTAATGGTCGCTCCCCGTCGCTATACCCGGCTCCGCCGACCCGTTCCCCTTTCCCCCGCGGCCCCCGTTACCACCCCCGACAGCCGTCGCTTCGTATGCATGGCCTCGGGGAACTTTTAGCATTTTGTCTCGAATTTAAAAAGTTTTTCCGCCTCCCCTCTATCGTCGCGTTCCCCGATCCCGGCCCCCATCGCAACAACCCTCACCGTCGTTACGTATCTCTTCCGTTACGTTTCGCGCACGCCTACGCGCTCCCCCGCCCCCCCCCGCCCCCGCCGCGCTCCGTTCTGTCTCGTAAACATAAGAGGGGGGAAAAATATAAAGAGACGCGGAGTAGAAGGAGAGGGCGGTGTTTTCTCGCGATGCTCGAGAGAAAAATTCGCCGGTGAAAGCGACCGATTGAGAGCGATCGGTTATACGTACTTATTATTTTTAAATCTCCTTTAGAGTTTCGATCCGCCAAGTTTCTTTTTCGTCGCGTAAGAGGGTTGATAAGCGTTTGCGAGGCCGTAAATCTATGAATTTTTCCGCCGTAGAGAGGTGAACTTTAGAATATCGTGGGCGCGCTTCGAAAGGCCATCGCAATACGTCATCTAATTCAGAGGGAAGGGATTTCCTTTCCCCCCCCCCCGGATGCGGCTAAAAGTACGTGAATATTTATTCCCTTGCGCAATTTCAATCCGCAATGAGTTTCTCAATTCTGAAAAATATATATACATATATTTCTTCCTTTCCTCGCGAACGGGGAACGGAGAGAATATCCGTTTAATACGATCCATTCGTTCGACAGAAATGAACGATTCGGGTAAAACTATAAAATATTCTTCCGCGAAACTCGTTTCTACGATCTTTGTATAAAATATATATTTTATATATTTCTTGAAGAGAGGGGGAGAAGAGAAAGGGAGGGACGTTGATGTACGCGACATAAATTTACGTTTTTCCCTTAATTTCAATTCACGATTTTCTTCGCGGAACGAGGCGGGGTAAGGCGGTGGGGGGAAGAGGCAGGGTGGGGGGCAGGGAGGGGGACTCGAGCGAAGAGAGAGAGAGAGAGAGAGAGAGATGAGACCAAAATCCATAAGTTAAGAATTTTTCACCGTGAAGGGAAAAACTTTCGAATGGTATGGCGTTTGGTAGCCAAACCCCTCCGGGCCCCCGAAGTTTCGTAATATATTACGCGTTTCTCCGGCTCGTCGCGGCTTTAACGGCGCGCGGAGCCCCGAGAACAAATTGGAAAATTTTTACGTCTGAGAGTCGGCGGATAGTCGGTACCCCGCCAACGCCGCCCGCCACCCCCTATATACGCGATCGTTACGCTTCCGCGGCATGCATCGAAATGGGTCGCGCATTTATTCCAATTTCATTTTATTACCGTCTTCGAATCGCGCGGCAGCCTTGCGTAACGAACCGCGACGCGGAAATTCCCACGAAACGAGCGACGGGACGGAGAAGGATTATCCGTTTAGTTCCCAGTATTGAGTCGTAATCTCGCTTACTTTGTATTAAAACAGATTGCGCTTAATTCCGGAACGGAATAAGACGAGGTGAAGTTATCACATTCAGATTCATCTTAAAGAATTTTCGCGCTGTTAATTAGAAATTAATCTCTTTTATTACGCTGTTTTGTCACGCTAACGACGCTTTATTCTATTAATTATGCGTGATATTAATTATCTCTATTATAGCCAACTTTTCTTTTCCCAATCGATCAATTTAATCTTTGAATATCAAATGTATTTTCTTATCGTCGTAATTTTAAGAATTGCACGCGAAATATCGTTATCAATTCTAAGATCGCAAAAAAAAAAGAAATGCGAGACAACAAAAGTCCACCATTTTTTCATATACCTATCAATGATCCATTATAATAATATATATTATAGTCAGCCCTCTTTTCTCGGAAAATAATTTCATCTATAGGAGATTAAGGAACCTTCGAAGGAACCTTCCGAAGAGCAAGAAGTCGGCTTAAGTCTTGGATGCGTACAAAAATTGCGCCTTTATGCGCTCGAGGTGGATCGATTCCCGGTCTGCCATCGGGTGTTTCGACAGAGGGATAACAAAAAAAGGGGCATCGGCAAAAAAAAAAGAGAGAGAGAGAGAGAGAACACAGAGGGATAAAAAGTAGAATAGAATTCCTCGTATGCCCGCTCCATAACTTTTGACGAGTTTCAGCGAGTCGAAACCGTGGCGAGATGTGGATATAATTTTATCCAGTTTTTTTTTTTTTTTTTTTTTTTTTATTGCGGACATGTTGAACTGGTAAGGGCTTCGATAGCAGCAGCTGAATCGGAAATATTGCCCATAAATATCGGAGATACTCACCCACGTGTGTAACTTCACGCACGTGCAGCCCCGGCCGTTGCACGAACGTGCGCCCCTCGCTTGTGTCCGTACGTACGTTCATCACACACGTATGTCGCGTATATATCGTCGCACATACATACATACATACACACATACATACATACATACATACACACGCGCGCGGAATCCACGCTCTCGCGTACCTGCAGATAGGCAGATTCGTATCGTCAATCGTGGATACTCTATATAACGTCCTACGTCGGCGTCCCGTATCTATTCCGTGGCGGCTCTATCATGAAATGGATTTTTTTTTTTTTTTCAAAATCGCAAAAGCGTCCCCCTCGTCCCTCCGGACCGCCCTTTGGTTCAACCCCCTCTGCCACCCTCCCTCCCTCCCCCCCCTTTGGCGCCGTCCCTCCCTAGCCTCTTTCCCTCTCGCTCCGCTGTCCTTTCCTCTCCTCGACGCCGTCGTCGACTCGTTTGGCTGCAGTCGCGCCCGATGGATAAAAATGTTTCGAATTTCTCGAATCGGCCGCGATTAGTTTCTGTCTCGATTGTTTGAAACATAGAGTGCCGCGCGCGATATCGAATACGCCGGCGATATAAAAGTTCCCTTACAACATCGTTATTGCTCGCGGCGTAAAAGAGACAGAGAGCAAAGATATTGCACACTTTGTTATGTACAGAAAAAAAAAAAAGAAAAAGAACTAACGAACGATACATCAACGATATCTTGATGTATGAACGACATCGGAATTCGAGAAATTAAAAAATTATGCACGATCTTGTTTTTATTTCGTATATTTTAATTTTTCGATTCTAAAATATAAGGATTTATAAAAGAGTTTAATAATGGTGTTCGAAGAGAGAGAGAGAGAGAGAGTGACACGTTCTTAAATCGTGCCGAATAACGTCGCGAAGGCAAAAGTCAATGAAAAAGGGCGAGCTTTACCGCCCAGCTTTGACCCTACGACCCCGGGGATTTACAGTTAACCCATCCTTCCCAATCAGAAAATTACAATCATGCGTTTGCGACTGGCGCGAATGCCCAACTAATTGCGCGTCATATATTTAAGTTGGCGGCTAGATCAAATGCAAATTGCGACATCCGGGTATATTACGCACTGCGAAATTAATCGATGATATTTTTCAATTGATTCGATCATTAATTACGGTCGCGTAATCGCGTAGTCGCAAATTTCAATTGAGTCTCGCGATTGCTCGTCGCAATTAGATTGGAAAAAATTATTGCTTGAAAAACATATTCGACCGCTCGAATATAAGTATCTGAGCTCTCAGCTCTACCGTATACGATGACTTCTCTCCGATTATAATTTACATAAAGATTGCTATAATCGCGGCACCGATTGTATCACTGTGTCTTTCGACAGTCGCGATTTGCATTATCAACGATTCACGAAATTTAAGATGAGATTATTGACAATGTACACACACACACACACACACACAATTATAGGCGCGATCATCTATCGCGCACGCATGCCTGCGAATTTATTGACCATAAGCGCGAATTAGCAATTAACTTAGCACGCGGCTTGTGCCGTTATCTCACGCATCAGCAATTCAAAAAAAAAACCTTGAGATGATGCTGCAACATTCAAGTTACATTTCATTATGGCACATCGTATTGCATCTCACAATTATCTTGGCCACGCATGATGCTGGCTCATTAATTTCTCCGCGTATCTTTTTATTGAGCGCTACACGAACACATTAACAACGGAAATCTACGCAAGTAATCTCTATTATTGCGAGACTTGAGAATGGAACGTGCTTTCTAATTTATACAAAATCAAATTAAATTCGAATATCTAATACGATAAGTTGTATCAATGTTTTCAGTACACCTTTGTAAAATTTATTTTCTTGACACAGATATTTATTGTTTTATACGCGTATAATGAAACCTCTTCGTAAGACATTATTTTATTGAATTAACCGGTAATATTTTATATACATATTAATAATTTAAAAATATTTGTTATTTAAAATAAAAAAATTAAGGAATTTGCGAATTAATTAATAAAATTGAAATATAAAAGGGGGAATTATTTATATTTACAGAATGATCATTTATATCAAGAGGGATTATAAAAGAGGATATCCCTTCTCTCTCTCTCTCTCTCTTTCTTCAATTTGCGAGAACAGATTAGGCTACTAGTAGAGGTTTTAACGCGTTGGCGTTCGCTTCCGCTTTCGTTTCTGCTCGGCAAAGCCTGCGCGCGAAAAGTGCTCGACAAAAGACGAGGTGGCTCCTTCATTGGCCACGGTGGGGAGCGCGAAATAATAATAATAAAAAAAAAAGGGGGGGGGGGTGGAGGGGAAAGGAAAACGAGAATAACGAGGAGAGACTGGGGGAGAGGAGTTATCGAGAAAAGGCAAAGAGCCTCCGCGTTATTTCAAGCGTCAACAACCTCCGTTTTCTCACTTTCCTGCCCTCGCCCTCCTTGCATCTCCCTCCTCTTTTCACTCGTCCTTCTCTTTCACGATCCAGCAGCGCGCTCGTCGTTTTTCGGCGGAAGCGAATGGTGAGAATTCGCGAACGGTTTGTCGTCGGGACAAACTGTTGAATGCCACCGGGTGGGGGCGAGGGGGGGGGGGGGAGGGAGGAAAAAAAAAAGAGAAAGGCACGGAGGAGTGGGTGGGGAGCTTTGCGAGGTGACGCGCGCCCATGGAACGAGAATGGGGTGATTTTTAAGGGAGGATCGCTGTCGCGTGTTCTGAGGATATAGAAAGAGAATTGCGGGGCGCTTGCCAAAATCACCGACGAGAGGTGTCAAGATTAAAAAGTGATGGAACGATTATTTTTCGTATTATTATTTTATTCAATTATCTTATTATATTATATATTATTTCGTATGTTATTTTATTATATTATATTATTTTGTATATTATTTTATGAAAATAAAGTTGGAGAGAAAAATGTGTCGACACAATCTTGAAAAATTCTTAAATTTTGTGTATTAAATGTCAAGATCAGATTCAAGAAACTAGAGGGAATAATAATAATGGAATGAGTAATTTTGTTTTTTAAGCTACGATTTTTGTTTTTTTAAATTCACGAATCTAACAGAATGACCCATAATTGTTGCAATTTTCAGAAATAATGCGCATGAGGAAATCGTTGTGGCCGTTACGCTGCCTTAAAATTATATTAGATCGTCGAGAGTTAATGCGAAATGGAACGGACTTCTGTTATATCCCTGAGTGATTTTACCCAACGATAATAATAATCGCGTGATGCGCATCGTATGAAAATATTAGCCCTTTTTACCGGTAACGTAATAGAAATAGAACGGCCGGTTGTGTCGACGTAACGTCGACAACGGATTCCAAGTCCGCGGCTACGGCGGCAATCCTATTACGCCCGGTGCACGCAATAAAACCATCTAATAATAGCTATCGTAGCAACAGTAGTACATCCACCGAACACGCGAATACATAACGCGCGTAACGTAACGAAGAAAGAAGGGAAAGAAAGAGCGCATACGGTTAACGCGAGGCTTCAGCGTTACCGCGGTTTCTCAGCCAATTACCGTCTTCTCCTCCGAGGGAATGAGCAGCATTGTCGGGGTAGGGGAAGGGGGAGGGGGAGGGGGAGAGGAAACCGCGAGGAAGGAGAGAGAGGGTACGCGGAAGGAAATCCGCAAAACACTATTTGAATATCGCTCGAGCGCGAAATTCCAGCAAGCGATACATCTCTCTCTCTCTCTCTCTCTCTCTCTCTCTCTCTCTCTCTCTCTCTCTCTCTCTCTCTCTCTCTAGTACTCTGCGTTGATACCACTGCTTGTGAATCTGATGCTAATCAATTTTTGTTAATGATATATATATATATATATATATATTTTTTCTTTTCTTTGTGCGAGCAAATTGGATTACACGATTGGACGTAAAGCCGAGAGGAGTGAATTGGGAAAGAGGGGGGGGGGGGTTTATTCGTCGAGTGCGTTTTTTTGGTAGGGATAATCCGTGATAGATACGAAAACGATACATCACAACACTGCTAGCGATCTTTCTCCCTCTCTTTCTTTCTCCCTCCCCCCTCCCCCCTCTTTCTATCTTTCTCGCTCTTCGAAGGTTCACCTCTAATGCCCAGGGATGCTAAGTACCGCCGGTTGGATGTGGGCGTGATTAATTACTGGCAAATAGGAGCCGACGTGGATTGATATATCGAGCGTTCTTGTAGCTTTCCCACCGATTTACGGTCGCCTCTATGGGTTATGACAATAGGGGGGGGTGGGGGGGGTGTGAGAGGGATGGTTGTCGATGCGACGACCTGTCGATGGGAGCGAACGCCTTCGTCGTTGCCTCTCGTGATGTTTAACGACATGCTGTATTTTGGCGAAGTTAACTCTCCTTAAACCCGTATTAGTATCAAAGCATTTAACTCTTCCTGTCGTCGGGTTTATTGGAGCTGTTTTCATGAAAGCGGCACGCGTTTACGAGATTGCAATAAGGGAATTACATCCTGTTGGAAAATTTGTTAAAAAATATACCATGCGTTAATTTGACATCTTGTTGTTAATTAAATTAAAATGTTAAATTATTAAAACAATCGCAAAGAATGTGAAAATAACAGAATGTGCACACATTTTTAATTTCACACAATACACATATATGTTCCGTATTATTAGTGACAGGATTTATCTGTTAAAATTTACAGAATAAAAATACTGATTTTATTCTACATAATAAGGGTGAGAATGATTACGAATAATATTTTTCCAAGTAAATTTTATCATTAAAAATATGTTGATTTTACATAAAATTTATTTCAAATAATTTTCAAGTTCGCGTTTCATTTTGCGTTGAAATATTAACACATTTATTAGTGTCACCATTTAACATATCCATATTATGTTAAATTAGCCCAAAAATTTGTGTGCACCGTTTGGAACATGCGATACATGTTAAATTTAACACAAATTTTTCAACTGTGTACTTTTTATTTTTACATACGGTATATATCTCGTTTTTAGCGACTTAATTAAATAGAAATGGGGAGGCGATATGTGGCGCCGGGCGTAGAGTCGCAGGCTGGTAATCGAAAGATTCCAGGTTCGATTCCCCTCGGGTCCCATCCTCCCATATGACCCAAAAAGAGGTTTTCACACATTATCCTATATAATGCCTATATTGGTTTATTATATATTATCCTATCCAATACCTATATCAGTTTATCATATATTAACCTATCTAATACCTATATCTAGTTAATGGTGTATAGACAATTCCTTTCGGAAAGTCTCCCAGCCATATCAGAGAAGAAGAAGAAGTATTAAATAGAAAATGTTATCATCTTTCTCGCAAATACTCTAAGCGTTGTTTAATTATTACTCCAAGCTGTGCACACTCCATATACGACTCTCTCGGCTCGAAATAAGGTAGATATCAAATGCGCATTAGAGGATTGAGGAGCCCACGCGTGTGCTAAGTTGCGATAACGTATTCCTCTAGTCTCGCGTGATACGTTCGGCGCTTAATTCCGAAACGGAGAGCCTGAGGTAGATTAAAATCGCATTATGCCGCGACCATCGATGCGACTGTGATTATCGCGCTTAGAATCGGAATTTTAGAGAAGGAGTCACATGTGTACGTACATACATACGTATACGCGCGAATACAACGAGAAAGAAATGCACGAGCGCTCTATAGGAAATAATGATTGCTCATTCTCTTCGCCACGAAGGAAACGAGCTCCGTTCTCTCGCCGTGGAATTCTCGGTCGACGTAGTCGGAATAATAATTAGTCAATTAATTAACGTACACATAATTATTAGCGAAGACGCGGGAAATGGCGATGGAGCGAGAAGGAAGAGGGAGAGAGAGAGGGGGGGGGGGGGTGGAAGCGCAGCTGCATCGGCATCGTGGCCGCCTACGCCTCGTTCAGCTTCGCCTTCGATTAGGAATTATTGAGGAAATTAATTGTGCGTGAAGTCTCTCTCTCTCTCTCTCTCTCTCTCTCTCTCTCTCTCTCTTACGACGCGCTTCATTCCCTCGCGTCTGCTTTGCTTGTCGCGCGAACCCCTTTTCGACATCTCGAGCATACGTCACGAGGGAATATCTCGCTCCTTTTCTCTTTCCCTCTCTCTCTCTCCCTCTCTTTCTTTTTTTATCTTTTTCTTTTTATCGAACTCGACGTTCTTTTCCTTATCGAGAGCTTCATGATCGTGACGTACACGATCGTCAGCTCTGTAGATTTATACACGCGGTTAAATAATTTTGCTAAAAATACAATAATCACGTAAATATTTTCGAAGCCGTCTCCATTTGTTTATCCCGAATTTTTTCTTTATTATTTTTTTTCCGTAATTATAAAATAATTGAAAAATAAAAGTCGATACACTTTCTTACGCATAATTAACGCGACGGTGAAATTGGCAACGGTGAAAGTACAAGTCTGTGTGTGTGCGCGCGTGCGTGCGTGCCACGAAAGAATTGACAGCCTGTCAGCGCACGAGATCCTTGCGTCAATCGCACGTAATAATGTTACATTTAATTTGGATCGAATATAAAAAAAAAAAAATAATACTCGACTCCTGTTTGTTTTCCGCTACGCCGGCGATGTGTTTTTTCCCCAATTACAGGGGACTGTAAACAGAAAATTTGGAATATTTTGATATACAATTAAACAATATTTGGGTTATGACCGATGTTTGAGGAAGTTTAGCGACAGAGCATCGAGGAGGGATTTTCGAATTTGGTTTGCGGCAACCGTGCCCGATTAGCGGAGTCGAGCCCGATCAGGCGAGAGCGAGAGAGAGAGACAGAGATAGAGAAAGCGGGCGAGTCCCCATCGGAATCATCGCAGGGTAGTGTTTTCACCGTACCTATCGCACGTCGCGCGACTCTCTCTCTCTCTCTCGCTCGCTCGCTCGCAGGAACACGATTGAATCGACGGATGGGCTTGCGCGGAACAAATTGCACCTGGATATGCGCACGCCCGCCGCTCTGCTAATAATTGCACTCATCTATTTATATTAATTATCGGCGATTAGCAATACCAATTAATCGTATTATCGTGGCTGCTCGCTGGCGTTGCTGGACAGAGGAGAGAAAGAGAGAAAAGGGTAACACAAGGGGGAAGGGGAAATGGAAAGAGAGAGAGAGAGAGAGAGAGAGAGAGAGAGAGAGAGAATCGACGAGAGAGGAGAGGAGAGGCAGGTCACCCTCTCCATACACCGGGTGGGATTGCGACGAGTCGCTCGCTCCGCCCCGCGAGTAATTTACTGTTATTGGTCGAATTATGCCACGGTCGAATGCATATTTATGCGGTTAATTATAATTTATGATAAAGCGCCACCGTGTCGTCGACGGGCGGGGAGATCGTTCGTGTGCGACGGTGGGCCGTCGCGTGGGTTTCCTAAAAGTTCCCCGAGAGTGTGACCCCCCCTGTCCCCCCCCCCCCCCTTCTCTATCTTCGTGATACGGGAAATCACTTTGTGATTTCGTGGAAGGCGACAAATTATACGGATTGCGCGCGCGATATGCATATTTCGAGATTATTTACGGAGGGTTTTAATATCTCCCTCCCCCCCACCCGGCCCACCTCCCTCCCTCTCCTTCGCATATAACTTGTTACTTTTATTAGGTGTACAACTTTGCTTCCGCCGTTTTCCTATAGATGGCTTTAGCGGTAAGTAGTAGTCGAAATAAATAGTAGATCATAGACGTCATGCAATAAACTTGGGCATCTGTCAACATAACCCCATAGAAACATTAGTCGATTTGTGTCTGCATCATAAAGTTATTCTCGATTGAAAATGTCAGTTTACGAGCCAAATTCTCGTCATTTGCGGGAGGTTTTAATTTTCTGCTTCAATATGAGCGTAAAAACATCTGCTACATATACGTGATAGATAAGGATTAGATGATATTGTGATACTTGTAATTAATCTTAGATAAAATTAAAATAGACGTAACAAGCACGCACGGTTTCGTCACGGCGTTAAACGCATCGAGCAGCGTGATTGTGTCGTCGCGTTTCCGCCGCTCATCCGCGGATTATCTCGCGGCGACGTTCGAGCCGCGAGATAAGAATCTTTTTCTCGTCGGTGTTCTTTATTATTCCTCGGGATAATGGCGCGCGCGTGGGTGCGCCTTTATCTCCGTTATCGCGCGGCAATAAAGATAGACGCGACGCGATGCGTATCCAAGTCGTCGCTTTTATTTTATATTTCGAAAAAATCAAGCTGAGGAAAATCTTTCCGGAATATCTTCCGGATATAGCGTGATCGTCGAGAGATAATTTTAAAATTAATTAATAATAATTAATAATTAAAAATAATTTTAATATATATTGTCATCGGGATAAGTCCTCCCCTTTCCCCCCTCTAATGCGCTTTTATCCCTTGCGATTTATTATAACGAAGAAAAACACAATTGGGCCGCTCATAATTCACATGGCAAATTCGAGGCCATCGGATTGTAATCGAATCTATTAAGTGTAATTGAATTCGCAATAAATCCTGTCGAATTTCGCGGGTCGATCGATTATTCATAGCCTGATCTGAGCGAACGCAGGCGCACATTTCAGCTCATAACTTGAAATAAATCTAATCGTTTACTAAGCCTTTGTTGTCTTCGATAATATAATACCAGCGGTATAATCATGCCGCATGATGTAATCGCATGCATGATTCATACACAATACTATGCATTATCTCAATAAAACTTAATCCTCAAGCGCGCGATCGTTTAATAATAAAATATCCTCATCCAAATAACGAAGGCAGCTTATTCGAAAATTTAAAGGAAGGGAATTATTAAATATAAAATTTATTTAAAAAGATTATACGTACATATATATATATATATATATATATATATATATATATATATATATACACATTATATTTCGACGATAAAATATACAGTGGCGGTACGTGGTGCTGCACCAGCGCAAAACGGCGTTTTTCATTTACGATATAATTGCCGAAAAGTTAAACTAGACAGCCACGTTGTTTAGCGCGAAATATCGGGCTGCCCTCTCGCGGGAATCTCGAGAGTATCGCGATTCGACCGTAAAATTCTATCTCACGTGATTATGCGCGCGCGCGAACGAATGTGGCCTCCGTCCGCGCCTCCCCCCCCCCTCCTCCTCTCCCCCGCCATTGCGACGGAAATATGTTCGAAAGATAATGCGTTTAGTTGCTTCAATGACGATTAATTGCTCGCGCCGGGGCCGGGGCGAGCCGCGCGCGAACGTAAACGCGCGATAAATTCAACCGAAAATATCATAGAATGGGGTGAATAGGATCACTTCAAAATTGGAAGGTTAATATTGCCGCGTTAATTTCTTTTCAATCGATGGCTTGATATATTGCAGGCCTTGATACCTAATCTTATTAGCCATTTAAATTTCATTTTTCATTTTCATATGCGTGTATATAATATATATGCATATATACATTATATCCATAATGAAAAAATCCATGAGAAGCGCGAGGTGTATTTACTTTAATACTAATAACTCTAATAAAGCCATAATCTAAAAGTAGAAACATTCACAAAATTATAGCTTATATATAAAAATTATTTTCTCTAATTATTGTTTTGCATAAATCATATAAGTAAAAAACCAAATTTTCCGATTAACTGCTTCATTACGAATTTGTATGTGAATACTAAAAGGTAATTTTATTTAAAAAAAAAAAAAAAATAGCAAGTTTTATCGCCACTTTTACCACGTGAAAAAATTGCAAGAGAAATATTGCAAGATTAGAATATTATATTAACGAGAAGATAAGGATATCGATATTCTAATTGAATTATTTCAACTCTATCCTCGTAATCATATCCAGTTAATTTAATGCTACAAACAGTACGCAGCGAGCAGATGTGAGTGCGCGCACCTAATTAATATCATGATTTTGCTTCTCGAAACGTCACCGCGCACTGACGCCGCCGCTGCCGCGGGTGCTGTCAGTTTGCCTGTCATCGTTAGGCGAAGAAAATCGCCGCGATCGTGCGTGACTTCCGATTCGACATATTAATGCAGTTATCCACGAATTAGTGTGAAATTGCAGTCAGCTGTTCGAAAAGGTACGAGTACGCGGACAAGTTACTGCAAAAAATGTAGACATATTTATATAAATTCTATTGAGGAAATTACTTTTTTTAAAAAGAGTACTGATTTTTGATTATTTTTCATAAAAGTATTATAAAACTAATCGTCATAAAAGTATCATAAAATTAATTAAAAATATCATTAAAATAATTTATTTAAACATTAATAATAAATAATAATAAATGCGAATTAATAATAGAAAAAATATGCGCGTGAAAATATCTTCTTTTTTTTTTTTTTTTTAGAAAATATAAAAAATCAAGCTCGTAACGTCACAAGATCGTGATAATTATTTCACGATCGCATTGAATATGCAGGTCACTAATACAGGCCAAGCAGAAAAAGAATTTCAATTCGATACGTCACACTTTCCTTGAGATAAATTTGGCATGAATCGTATAGAGATATATAATATCTGATAAATATTCTCGACAAAAAAAAAAAAAAAAAGAGATCGCTACCCGAATCAGAATTCGAGATGCGCACTCGCGCGCTCCTCCGTTGCCGTTAAAATATACATAAAGACAAAACAATCCCGATTTATATTCAGACGCTCGCGGATGCGATTATACGCTCGGCGATGATTATCGGGCCAATGAATGGAAATCCCGCGTCGACGCTTTGATAAACCGGCGCGTCAAATTAACGCTCATCCTTCCCCCCATCACCCCACCCCCACCCCCCGCCCACCGACCGTGAGTCGAGTCGAATGCGTCTCGCAACGGGATGAAAAGAAAAGTAGATGGACAAAATGGGGGGGTGGAGGAGGGAGGGGGAGGAAAAAAGACGCGCACGGACGACGAGACCCTTCATTCGGAAAAGCGCGGGCAACTTACGGGGTGTAACGCGAAAATATATGATAAACGTATAAAGTCCGAATGCGCAAATGGAAACGAGACGGGAAACCCCCCCCCCTCCCTCCTTCCCTCCCTCCCTCTCCCTATCCCGAAAGCGTGGCTCACGCATAATGGGGTTTTCGTATTCTCGTATCCCGTGAATGGAATCGCGCATCGTTGAATCGCGTAAATGGGGAAACGCACGAAGCGACGAAGACGACGACGACGGTGGTTCGTATCAGCATCCGCGACATATCCAGACGAGCCGCGACGATAATGATACGACGACGAGTGCTAACTCACCGGGTTTACCCGGGCGCAAGAAGAATCGTCGTCGGCCGGAATTAACGCGTGAGCGCGCGCGGCAGTGACCTACCACAGGCCTTTAACTTTAACACACCTAACCTGACTCTTCACATCGCAGCCTCGATCTCAGTTCTTAGAATTCTTTTTCCCGTAGAGAAGTTCGAATTTTGCAATTTCTTTTCTCTTTTTTTCTTCATTTATCGTACAATCTCTCGACATTAATTTTTATAATTTATTAATAATCGCGTAGCGAGCGTCGATCTTGGCTTTCATATCGTTTTATATCGTGTACGTACGGAGAGTTTGTTTTAATCGTATCTATAATTTTATATTTATGACTCTTGATCCTTAACTATTCACGACGTGGGAGAATTTTATCGGAAGAGTCTTGAATATATAAAAATACTCTTCTATTATTAAAGTCATTTCTGCATAAATTTTACATTAAAAAAAAAAGTTGTTTCTATATAAATTCCTTTCACACAACGACGACTATATATATATGAAAAAAAAAAAAACGCGCGCGCGCACGCACACACACACACACACACACAAGATAGTCTAGTTTATCAAAACTTGAAATTACAAGCTATTTCTCTTCCAGTTGCGTTTGCGAACTTATGGGCGGTAAATTTGAATTTGCACTTTAACTTCTCGGGCACGCATTGCACACACAAATACGAGAACTAACTCATAATTTAATTTTATCCATAATTTTCGTTTTTGTGCGATTTACAAGAGAGAGAGAGAGAGAGAGAGAGAGAGAGAGAGAGAGAGAGAGAGAGAGAGAGAGAGAGAGAGAGAGACATATTATATCATCCAAGTCAAAAGTAATACTTTAAAATAGTTACTTTACAATCAAAATATTTATTATTAAGAGAATAAGAGAGACAGAAAAGGGAAAGCATATATATACAGGGTGGCCCCGAACCTTTCAGCCAGACTTTGAGATCTTATAGGAAATTTAATTCTGAACAAAAAATTTCCTATAAACATGGGTCGAAAAATGCTTCCTTAAGAAGTTATTGCTCAAAAAGCTCTAATACAAAGGAAGAGTAAAAAGTGAAAAGAAAATGAAATAGAAAGAAAATGAAACTTAATAAATTTCTCGAAAAATGATAAAAATAAAAAATAAAAATCTTTTTCTCTTATGAAAATAAAATTAATTTTTTTAAACTAAAATAGCACGTAATAGTAAAAAATGAATAAAGATGTGAAAAAACTAATTGTTCTCAAAATGTCCCCTCCCCCCCTAGCTCCGATACACTTTCGGCATCGAGTAACGATCGATCTAGTTGCTTTACGGATTTCCTCCCCATTCAACTTTAATCGATCTAACAATAAGTAAGAAAAGCACTTTTTGTACGTTCGAAACTGGTTATATCAAAATCTATGGAACGTACAACAATCATTTTGATGTCATTTGAAAGATAATTTAATTTTCTACAACTTTTGTTTCGGTACTTTTTGTTAAAGGACGCACATTTTCCATGATATTTGGAAAAATGTGTAAAATAGTTACGAAAGCATTCTTCGACCCATGGTTTATAGAAAATTTTTTATCCAGAATTAAATTCCCTATAAAATCTCAAAATCTTCGGGACCACCCTGTATATATATATATATATATATATATATATATATGTATGTATGTATGCATATAATTAATATATTTTTGATATATATATTTAAAGCCTAAAATTAATTGCAATTTAAATGAAATTTTAAACGCCTATCTAGAGACTTAGAATATCTCTCACTTTACGCACATACAGACACCCTATATACGTCATAAATTTTAATGAATTTTCATTAAAATAAAAACAGTTATCGCGTATAAAAAATTTCGCTAAAATGCGAGTTCAGGAAATTCGAAATGTTAAAAATTTACACGTGAATGCCGTATAAAACGCGTCCACTGTTTCCACGACATAATAATGATAATAAGGGCCGACGCAATAAATTCTGCCGGTAGCAAGATATTTCTAAACTATCCTGCATATACTGCGCGTGTATCGCGCGCGCGCGCGCGCGCACACATATTCGCTCTACCAAGAGACCGGAAAGTTCGTAAGACGGCACCGTAAGCTACATACCTTACGGTCGTTCCTTAATATCCTTGAAAGGCGAACAGCGACGGTAAATCGTGGGGGTGTACTACGGCGAGGATACGGCGGGGACGGGGAAGAGGGTCTCGCTAGCGAGGGGGCAAGTAGGTACAAACGCACCCTCGTAACCTCCTCCTTGCCAGATTTCTCTCCCACTCCCTCTCTCTCTCTCTCTCTCTCCCCCTCTCTCTCTTTCTGTCCTTATCGGTAAACGTCATCTAATACCATTTGCATTTATATTAAAATATTAATATAACGCGCGCTCTCGCGTCTGGCCCAAGAAAGCTGCCTCGCCACGCCGACGATTATATTTAAATGGGACGCAAACGTTAGCGCCAAGCGTTAGCTTGAAGCGAGTCGCCATGAGAGAGGGTTTCGCGATTCGCTTCGATCGAGAATGATTGCCGGGAGTTTAATGGCATCTGTTCTAGGATCAATTTTTGTACCACTATCACGTTCTCGCTCGTAAAATTCTTATTAGAATCCAATTATTTACAATTCCAGAATAAATTTTCTCGCTGATATATTCCGAATTTATTACTTTTATTTATTATTATTATTATTATTTTTTTTTATTTTTTTTTATTTTTTTTTTAAATGGATATACAATATAAATTTAATTTATAAAATTATTCATACGGATGCGAGTTTTCATAGATAAATTAAAATGATAACAAGAGATAAATCTCTTTGGGAAGCGCGTGGGAAAAATATTATAATTATAATTTATATTTGTAATTTTTATTTTCTTTCCTGCACTCTGCAATCAAGTAGATTATATTAATCTATTTCAACCCTCTTCATTTTTTTTTCTTTTTAGTTATAATTAGAGGAAATTTTTCTGACTGTTCATTATTCGCGTTTTATATTGTATTTACGTTGTAGATATTATCGATTTTTTTTTCCTCTTCTTTCGCACATAGAAGGCAGACTAGAATCGCTTTTTCTCGCGACACTGATACGGAATCTCGATGACGCGAACGATAAGCAACGGGGTAAGAAGCTCGCGAACGACACTCTCAGTCTAAATTAATCCGTCGTTATTAATCGCCATTGGTAAGAAGCAACAAGGACTCGACGAAGAATGGCTCGAGGAGAACACGCGCTCTTTTTCGTCGCGCGTGTCGCACGGACATTAAATTCGCTCGAGAAGAAAGAAACGTACTCGCGATGTGTATGTGCGCAAGTACATCCCTCTATAACGCCGCTTCTAAATTAAGCCACGCCGTTACTGGAACTCGATCCCTTTCGCGCGCGCGCACACACACACACACGTACGCATACATATTTATGAATGAGAGATACCTTCGGTTTTTACCTCTTGCTCGCCGATCGTCCAGCCCCCGCGATTCCTCCCTTCTCGTAAGTTTCGCTTAAGGTTCTCCTCTCCCGATGGTAACCGGGCGGGGTGGCGGGGTGGCGTCTTTGTAAACAATACGCGATATAAGTGTAATAATTTACGACGCCAGATTGATCGTAACTCCGACCGAATCGAATGGATCGATCGATTCGCCAAGGTAGTGCGTATTTATTTTTTTCCCTCTCTCCCTCTCTGTCTCTCTCTCTCTTTCTCTCCTTTCGCGTAATAAATTATTTCGCATCTCGTGTGACGGCTATAAGATTGCCGCCGTTATATATTATACCGTGACGTGGAAAAAAAATTCTTATTTATATTATGCATTAACTACCTTCGGTCGGTAGTTCCGCGCCTCATTAAAAGTCATAACTTCTAATGAATAATAAACATCGTTCTCTCCAGAGACGAACGCGCACTTTATATTTACATTAATAATAGCCGAGCGTAATGCAAGAAAAACTTATGTCGGCTCATTCGGACTATTCTTCCGCGAGCGCGTAACTTCGGTGTGTCGAATGGAAGGGTGGGGGTGGGGTGGGGCGGCGCGCGATCGATTGGTTTTTTTTTTTTATTCCCCAGCGGGGAAACGCGGGAAAAGACTGTTTTCCCGTACATTACGTTTTTTTTTTTTTTTTTTTTTCTTTCCCCAACACTCCGGCGATCGTTTATTTTTTAATTTTCCTTTTGTTTGCCTTTCGACGCTTCAAATCCGCGCGACTATATAACGACGTCGTGTTGGCTCCCTCGATCGCCGAACTATCGAGCGTGAAATCCGATCGTGTCGCGCGGTTTTTCGCTTTCTGCTTTTTAATTTCTTCCCGGTAGCGATTCGTGTTCTCTCCATAAAACGCCGGATAGCGTTTTTCTACGCGCGTTTTGTTCGCTAGCAGTTTCTGTTATCATTACACACACACACATACACACACTCTCTCTCTCTCTCTCTCTCTACTTCGTGTAAATTTATTTATACTTGCGTCGTATGCGTGGTTATATATCCGAGACACGCTGTCATGCAACTCTTCTATTAATAATAGCGTTTTATTTTATATACGTTTATTTTTGCTGCGTCATACGCGGTATGACGCAGTATCACGGAAAGGCGTTTCGACACTAGGCTCTTTAATAAGTTTTCGAATTGATTTTGTCATTAAAAAATATCGTCGTATCCTTCAATAACTATTCCAGATATATTTAAGGATGTTTTGGCTATATAATAGTAGGAAAAAAATTGTCAAAATTTAAACGAGAATATATTTCTTACGTTTGTAGTTTGAAAAATCAAATAAATAAATTCGGATTATAAAAAGAATTAAAATATCGCAAAGTAATATGGTTTTTAACGTCTTCGTAAAAGAAAATAATTCTAATTAATATTTTTTATAATTTATGACAATTACTTTTGATCGTGAATATTACGTAAAATCAATTGCAAGAAACAAAGAAAAACGAGTAATTTGTAGAAAGAGAGAGAGAGAGAGAGAGAGAGAGAGAGAGAGAATATTTTTCTATAATTTTTAGTAAATAATTTTGAAACGATTTAGTCGGAGATCTAAATCAAATTTTGTACAAATATTTATTAATCTTTTTAAGTATGTAAAAATTTTTATTTTGTTGGCAATGTTTTTGTCTTGTTAAATTTATCAATAAATTCTACAATACGCGACATTTCATAAGTATTAATAGTAATTTTAAACTTGATTATTAAAAGAATTGTACTCGAGTTTTGCATAGATACTCGGAGGAATAAGTAGAACGGTCTACGAAATTTTCATGCCTCTGTCAATCTGTCTTTTGACACATGACACATACATCCTTAAATATCTGCTTTATTTATTTATTTCTCGTTCTATGTCGTATCCTTTTTTTTTTCTTTTTTTACTCATTCCTTAGAAGCTACAAGTCAATTGACAAAGGAGATGGATGACTCTTAACGCAGCTTCCCGTTTCCCACACACGCCCGACCTTCGCGCTTCCTCCGCACATCAGATAAGGTCTTCCTATTAATCTTCCTAATTATTAGATAAATTAACAATCCTAATTATATCGTTCTCTCGCTCTTCCATTCCCCCGCACTTAACGTTTATTGCCCGCGGTCGGGATGGGGGCCTCGTTAGTACAGGGGGTTCGGACATACGGCATAATAATAATTATCGGTCTGTCTCGCTTTTTATCCGCTGCTCTCCGGCCGCGTGAAACGGCAACGGCTATTATCGCTCTTTTTACTTATTATCCAAGCCGGAGATAACTTTAATGTGAAAAATTATCATAGAAGAATGGCGCGCGAATCTCCCCCTCCCCCGCATACGCGCAACGACCGACGATGAATTATACAATATAATAATAGACGACCTCGGCATTACGCGCGAAGCTTGTTTTTATACATCGAGAGTCCCTCAATATCTTTATATTTATACGACAGTTCGTACCTAATACTTTTGTGCGATTGCCGTCGTAATTATCGAAACAATTACTCATCGAGTTTAACTAAAACTTTGCAATTAGACCAATTGTGTGACGCTAACCAATGGCAAGGACGCTCGAGAAATCGTTCTCCTCCGATTTGATAACGATGAGCGTCGCGAAATAGTTTGAATAGAATTTAAATTCGACACGATCCCTCTCTTGAAGTTAATTCGACATGATGCTGAACAATCGGCGAGAAAATAAAGATGTACGGGGTTAGGAAAACTTCCTGGCGCTCCTTGGAGAAACAAGGAAAACGTGGAATTGTCAGGGAATTTTTTTAAAAATTCTCTTTTTTCAACAATTTTATTTTTCTCAATACATTTGTAAACTCAAGTGGCTTCGTATCTTTTCCTTCGTATGAGTGAAGGGACATTAGGAAACGCGTACAATAAAAAGATTTATTTTAGGAAATTGCATCGTAAAAAATTTTTAAAAAAATATCTTCTTTATCTGGAATTTTCCAACGAAGAATACCTGGAATTCTTAGAGAATTTTTTTAAAAATTCTCTATTTTTATTAACAATTTTAATTTTTTTCGGTACATTCGTAAACTCAAGTTTGTTTGTATTTTTTCCTTTCATATGAGTGAAAAACATTAGAAAATGCGTCCAATAAAAAGACTTATTTTAGAAAACTGCAGCCCAAGAAATCTTTAAAAAATATTCTCTTCGCCTGAAATTTTTCAACGAAGATACCTGCAAGGGAATTTTTTCACAGAAGATTTTAACAGAGACATCCTGAATGTACGATCGAGTATAAACGAAAAAAAAGAAAAAAAAAAATTAACGCGTTTGTTATTCTCGCGAAAGTTCTAGAGTGCGTTACACTTGGAGTGCGCGTGAGATATATCCTATATATTTTTATGACAAATAGTTTCAAGTATCGCGGACTATCGCCGCTGTCATCTGTGCGCCACCTCCCGCGTCATTATCAACTTCCGATAAAATAATATTCTCGCATCGTCTTTTCCATCGCGCGCGTCTCGAACACCGACGCCGATTTTGTCTGCATGTCTCTGCAATCGCGATGCGGCTAACGCGATGCAGCACGCGTTTATTTACATAATGCGCACCACCAGCGTAAACTAGATTCTAATATAGATTGCTCTCGCTATTCCGAGTCAATTAATGCGCCTGCGATATTAAGAATCGCGGCGAAACGAGGCGTGGCATTATCATGCGAGTATCATTCTCACCTATACACGGTGACTTAACACTCTGCGCGTCTTGTGTATGTATGTGCGCTCATGTTTCTTTTTCTTCCTTTTTTCGCTCGATAATTCTCCGACACCAGCAGCACCGCAATTATCATCACGCTTTAGGCGTGTCGTTCACATAGGTAAAAAGAGATTGATATATATATATATGTATGTGTGTTTGTGTGTGTGCGCGCGTGGAACCATCTCCCTTTCAAACGAGCGGAATAAATTGCTCGCATACTTCCCGGAATACCACCCTCGAATTGAATAAAAACATTAGGCGAGGTAATAATAACGATACCTTCGCGTGTTACTCTTCGGTTTAATCCACACTCGAATTAAATATTCCGCTCCTAAACCTTGTTTCCCTTTTACAATCTTCATTCGTTTATAAGTATGTTGAAAAATCCTTGATCCTTGGATCCTAAGAATATTCTCACCGAGAAGTCAAGCTCGGGGAGTTCACCCTCGTTGGAGAGCGTCCTTCGAGGAGAAAGATTACGATTGTAAAAAGATCCATTTTGACGGATAAGATTTTGTGCACGAATTAAGGGGGACTGAAAAAAATTTTCTAAAAATTCAGACACACATTTTCGTATCGAATTTTCAAATCTGGGTGTCTGAAAAAAATATCATCGGAATCGTTTTTTTTTTGAAAGTGTGTCTGAAAATTCAAACAGTGTGTCCGCACGAAAAAAAAAGCTGCGGACACTTTGTCCGAGGTTTCAGTCAATTTTTTTTTTTTTTTTTTTACGATGTAAATTTATATCGCGAATCACTGTAACACTTTGAATACCATTCGATTGTATTTTCGTCTCGCATCTGCCGAGGAATCGAAACGTGAGACGACGCGCCATTAATGCGGACGCGGAAGAGATAAATTTTTCAAAGATATACATCTCGATGCCCGCAATAGGGTCTTTGTCATGCTAACTCGCGGCTCGCATTATCCGCCGGATATGCAACGAACTCCTCCCGCGTATTTCCCACTTAATTGCATCTTCTCGCATTCGCGCGGATGATTCGTCGCGACGTGTCGTTAATGCGAGCGTTACGCGATTTTGCGCGGGATTGGAAATTCAAAACGGATCATCGCTCTAATGACGCGATCACGCACGTGATTGTTACGTACTCGTCGCGCCTTTGTCACTGGCAGATCTCGTTTACCGAAAGTCGTTTGCCCCGAATTAATTTAGGCCTCTAGTCATTTGTAATTTAATTCGTTTCTCTCCGTAGCAGGTTGCCGAGATTGATGTGATGATTATATTATTCAATTTACCTTTGATTATAGCTTTTGTTCTAAAATAGAGGTTCAGATTTGCGGGGATTTTTTTTTTTTTTTTTTTTTTTTTTTTTAGATTGATGGAAAATTTTAGATACATACAATAGATATATTTGTACGAAAGCGCGCGATTCAAATGGATTCTCGACTGTCGAGATTCGCGAAGGGACGATTACGTGTAATTCCGGCGGGAAAAGCGCAAAATTGTTTCGGAGGAGAAGCAAAAGGACTATCGAAAGGACGACGCGAGCTTCATTTCCTGATTTTCTCGACGAGGCTTGCATTATTTCCGGAGCACGTGGAAACTGAGTTTTAATTCCCGGTCGTGCTCGATATCGTTCATCGGGATTGATAACACACGTGTCGGAGGAAGCACACGTACACCGTGATTGAGTTTCCGCGCGTCTTTTCGCGGCCCTGACGACGACGACGACGACGACGACGACCTCGTCGTCGTCGACGCCATTGCGCTATCCTCGGCACCCTCCGTCATCGACTAATTGACGCAGGGTGGAGAACCAAGATGGCCGACCTATTACACTTTCAATCTCGCGTTTCCCCCCGCGTATCCCGGAGGCAGTCGGGACGAATTGGGGGGCTGTTGAAAATAAATATGTCTGCCGCCCTCCTCGCGTTCGATCCTCGAACGGAATTTGCGAGGGTGTATGACAAAATCATTCTCGAAGCGTAGAATTATTTATTTTGCACATGTTTCTATATGTAATAAATAGTGTTTTGCATAGATAATGTTGAAATCATCTAGATAAAAAATAAGATAAGAAATAAAATTTTATCTTAGATAAGATAAAGATGATTTATTTCAAGTTTATCTAGATAATAGATGAAATTATAAAGCATTTTATCTATATGATATTAAGATAATATCATCTAGATAAAATGCTTTATAATTTCATCTATTATTTAGATAAACTTGAAATAAATCATCTTGCTTTAAAAAAAATAATTATAGAAAAAATGTAACAATTCAAATCATATACCATATATTTATCTATACATTTTTTCATTAAATACTTTTCCTATCCTTCCATTACGATATTACTAATAGAGAAATTCCACAAAACTGAAAAAAAAAAATCATATTTGGCAATGAAAACAATCGAACATACCCCTGATCCGCGCAGATAAAAAATAAGATAAGAAATAAAATTTTATCTTAGATAAGATAAAGATGATTTATTTCAAGTTTATCTAGATGAAATTATAAAGCATTTTATCTATATGATATTAAGATAATATCATCTAGATAAAATGCTTTATAATTTCATCTATTATTTAGATAAACTTGAAATAAATCATCTTGCTTTAAAAAAAATAATTATAGAAAAAATGTAACAATTCAAATCATATACCATATATTTATCTATACATTTTTTCATTAAATACTTTTCCTATCCTTCCATTACGATATTACTAATAGAGAAATTCCACAAAACTGAAAAAAAAAAATCATATTTGGCAATGAAAACAATCGAAGATACCCCTGATCCGCGCAGATAAAAAATAAGATAAGAAATAAAATTTTATCTTAGATAAGATAAAGATGATTTATTTCAAGTTTATCTAGATGAAATTATAAAGCATTTTATTTATATGATATTAAGATAATATCATCTAGATAAAATGCTTTATAATTTCATCTATTATTTAGATAAACTTGAAATAAATCATCTTGCTTTAAAAAAAATAATTATAGAAAAAATGTAACAATTCAAATCATATACCATATATTTATCTATACATTTTTTCATTAAATACTTTTCCTATCCTTCCATTACGATATTACTAATAGAGAAATTCCACAAAACTGAAAAAAAAAAAAATCATATTTGGCAGTGAAAACAATCGAAGATACCCCTGATACGCGCACAAGACACTTTGACGCAATATTTAGGTCTATTCTTTATAGTTTCACACTGAGTACAATGCTTGGTGATTCTTTAATATGATTGGACCTTACCTTTGGTGCTCCGTTGGATGTAGAAATGAAACATATTAAAGAATCATAAAGCGTTTATATACTAAGGACTGAGTTTTGCTGAATGCAGCCATTATCTTAGATAATTTAAGACAGATGACGCATTTTTTCATCTTAGATAAAGATGTAGATAATCTTATTATTATCTAGATAAAGATGAGATAATGCAATTGCTTCATCTAAATGATTATCTAGATAACTTTATCTAAATAATAGCGAACACTGATAATAAATTATACAACATGATGCAATCTTTTTGCATAATTACGTTACATATATTCCGTGCGGAATATGTAAGGAGCACCTTCGTCTATTTTGTTTCGCGAGACAATATCTTTTATTTATATACAAATATGAAGAAAAATGCTCGCGCGCAGCCGACGACACAAAGGAGCAAAGACGCGCGGGATATAATTTGATTTCTTCACGCGTCCCATTGAATAATTGATACGCGCCCTCGTGGGCGATCACCGGCGCGCGAGGGTAGGACTCCTCCGTTAGGATTCTCAGACGCTACGAGAGACACTCGCTCACACGCTCGCACGTACGAGCGCGAACAAGCGAGCATGCTGCTGTTGCATTATTGAGTGGCGAGTAGTTGTAAGACACGAGTAGCTATTACGAGAATCGCACCGAAGAGAATGTCTTTCCTCTCGTCATCTCCCTCCCTTCCTCTTCGGGGTTTCTTTCAGACACTCTTTCCCTCCCACCCCGTCCACTTCCGCTATCCTCCTTCTCGATCTCCTCGCTCGCGTGCCCGTTGCGTCATTAAGGTTATGCATATTTATCCGGAATGCCGCGACATTTCTCTCTCCCCGGCAAACATTCTCATCCCGGTTTTCTCGTCGAGGAGGTGCCGACGCGCAACCGCGTCGTGTCATGTCGACCCGACCGATCGACCGACTGAACGACGACGACGACGACGACTCCCTCGCACTAAAGGTGTTACGAAGTCATGGTGGTGGCGTTAAAAATTCTATTTTACGGAATTTGTTATTGTTGAAACAAACCACCTCGCCACCAGAACAGGGTCGTCGTTCTTTTTTCAGAGAAGCTTCGAGAGCGTCGATCTCGAGCCGACCGCGAATTTGCAGGCGCGATGAAAAAAATTTTCGGATCGGCGGAAAATTTTTTTTGAAACCCCATGCATTATTTTGGCGTCTTCTTCACGACGTAGAAATTTTTAATCTCTGATACCTAGACGCCTATAGGGTATCTGGCAAATGCGTGATGTTACGATTCAAGGAGAAAAGAGCTTAAAGAGAAAAAGTATAATTTTTTTCTAAATGATTTTATTATTATTTATTTGTAATATCAATATTTTCAATTTAAACTTTTATTTTAATACGTTGATACAGATTCAAAGTTGACACGATACGTAAATCGAGAATATTCAGTATCCAGACATTCTGATGCGATAACATTATATCGCGCCGACGCTACTTCCCGACATAATGCGAAGCGAGTCGGAAAAAGGTGACGACATTCTATTTTGTTAGGAAAACGAGATCTCGCACGCTCGATCGCCATTGTCATCGTCGTCGATGTTGATGTCTCGCTCGCAAATTTATTTGCGAGCGTAATAAAGAAACCTCGTTACCCTCGTGCATTTTCCCTCTCTCTCTCTCTCTCGCTTTCTCGGCGCAGCTCACTCATGATCACCAAGTGGAGATGATCGTCCGGGATGAGTTGTCGAGAGAGAAAGAGGGGGGGTAGAAGAGAGGCTCGGTGGGTTGGACGTGAGAAAGGCAGCGATTTGACAATTTCTCGCCAATGACGAGCGGAGACGAGAAATTGGCGTGAAATCCGCTCTTCGCCCCCTCCGGCAGCGACTTATTTCCTATTTACCGTCCCTCGCCCTTTCTACTCGTCGTCTCCGACGACGAGATCCCTCTTTTCGCGCGTACATCGCCACCCCTCGATCGCGTCTTAACCTTTGTCAAGGATCAGACAAAATGGCGACATTAAGATGGCTGTCTGATCGCGCAATCTTCGTCATCGTGCGCGATTGTTGCAGGCAACTGCGTTCTGATCGTCGTAGAGGGAAGTAGTGGGATCAAATAGGAACAATCTTCCGCGTATCCTCTGTATACGCTCGCCATTGCCATTCCCGATTACACTGGGGCTGTAGATTTACCCCGTGGACCAGATGCATACTGACGAGCCCGATGCATCTTCGAATCATTCGCCGTTTCGTTTCTGTTTAGTTTGTCTTTCTCGGGGTGGAAAAAAGCGGAAGAGAGAGAGAGAGAAAGAGAGAGACAAGGGGGAGGGATGAAGTAATCCGTAGATTTTCCCAGAGTGACCTTTCGACGCTCGGGTTTCTACGAAATTACCGGCAGCAGCTTCTGTTTTCACTTCCACCCCCGACTCCCGCCGGCGCTCTTTGGCGAGAAGGGCAGAAAACGAGAAGGGGTGGGAGACACAGGCGGCGATTCAACGTTCATTGTTGGTGCTAACCTTTTTATCTACTCTAACTTGAAGAGTTTAGCGTCTGTATATCTTCTTTATAGCTCTCTCTCTCTCTCTCTCTCTCTCTCTCTCTCTCTCTCTCTCTCTTAAGAAGGACTAATATTATATTATCCTGTCGGTTTCTTGGTTTATAATTCTTCAACCGCTCTTCTCTTTTATCCTTCCCTCCGTTCCATCTTGACCGTATCCTGCCGGTCGATCGACTTACTCCCCCCCCCCACCCCACCCCGCGTCCCTTCGACCGAGCCTTCTGCTCGAAGGCACGTCGATGCCAGGCTCCGAGAATTTTCTCAATCAGACTTTCGCCGCGGAGCAATTCGTGGCGCTAACCTTATTAAGGTGCGGCGCGCCGCGCTCGTGCCCGACTGCGCCCCCTTCTGCCGCTCCTTGAACCGCGGTTATGGTTCGCGACTTAACCTCATTAACTCTCGACGGAATAGAGAGAGAGAGAGAGAGAGAGAAAGAGAGGAAGAATCTCGAGTCAATCGGTCACAGATATCTACGCGATTGTTTTTTTTCTTTTTTTCTTTTTTTTTTTTTTTATCCGCAAGAATCTCGTCTTCGAAGCCGTCTACATTTATTTCGTCTGCTGGAAAATTCTGTTACAATGTGAAATATATTTCAATGTCCAACGAGGTGTATTATCACGTGTACGCGCCGGGGGTGGGGTTATTATTATTATAGTCATCATTATACTCGTGGCGAAATAACATGTTATTCCGCGTAGTTGTTCTATTTAACGCAGATCTAATTTATCACGTGCACGGAAACGCGCAATAACAAATTGCAACGCGACTTGCAACGGTCGTCTAAGGGCGCCCGGCCCGCCGGTGCGTGACGGGGCAAGATTTTTTTTTTTTTTATTCCGCCGCACTTATTGCGGGTTGCAATTTGTAATTTCCAGTCGGGGCTCATCGGCCGCGACGTAAGTAGGACGAATAATAATATAATGTCATACGCGATCGTTATTTACTACCTTTCCGCCGAAGGAAATTCGCCCCCGGGAACGGGAGGAAGGGTAGGGAGGGGGGGGGGGTACACGTTGCAACAAAGTCACGAGTAAGTCCGACGAAATTACTGCCCCACGCGATTCGCTGTAATGTTATGTATTAGCGTGTTGCCATGGCGGACGTAAATCCGTGACGTATCACTTAAGGCGGAACGACCGTGTAATCGTCCGGGGACACATCGATGCGACCCGCGACGGTTTTACGCACCAGCTGCGCGCGTGCAGCAGACAGACTCGCGGCCAACAAAAAAGAGAAAGAGAGAGAGAGAGAGAGGGAGAGAGACTTGGCAAAGATGTTCGAGAGAAGAGAGCGCTCCCATGTTATTTCCGGATGCGTGCGTTTTCCTGGCGAGCGGGAATCGTCACGTAACGCGTCTCGTTTCTCTCTTTCTCTCTTTCTCTCTCTCTCTCTCGCTCGCACCGTACCTGACCGTCCTCAAGCCGGGACAGCTGATGAATGAAGTTACGTTACGAAACCCCGACGCACACATTCGCGCGCTTGCTACACTCGACACCAGCGTTTATATTGACCTTCGGAGCGGTCGTGTCGCTTCCGGCCTTCGCATGTACAGTACCAAGAGAGAGAGAGAGAGAGAGAGAGAGATTTTTTTTCATTCAATGGTGAATAGCAATTTTCCGTTCGATGCAACGATGAATATAAACGATTCTTGTACTTTTGTGTCTTGAAGCTCTTAGTATCTCTCGCGATTGTCGTTTTCGTCAATCTTAATTTTTTTATAACCGATTTTTCGATATTAAAGATCAATTAAAAATTTATCTTTGTTTATTTTATTTTGTTAATTTATCATTTTCTCTAATTCAAACAGAGTGTCTATATCCTGGAAAAATTTTGAAATATCTGGAATTCCTAGGGAATTTTTTTTTGTATCTGAAGAAATTAGGGAATTTTTATGGAATTTTATTGGGAGTCAGGGAAATTTTCTCTAATAATTTTGTTCTCATACTAACATAAGCAATATAAGCGGCGACATTTGTTTTATTCTGTTAATTCATCATTTTTTCTAATTCGAACAGAGTGTCTATTCCCTGGAAAATCTGGAATTCTCAGGGAATTTTTTTGTATCGGAAGAAATTAGGGAATTTTCGTGGAATTTTATTGGGGCTCAGGGAATTTTTATATAAAATTCTGTCTTTAATAATTTTATTCTTATACTAACATAAACAGTATAAGCCGCGAAAGATATTAAAGATGAATTTATTATTGTTTCTTATTCTCTCTAACTCAAATAAGGTGTCTGCTCCCTGGAAAAATATGGAAAATCTGGAATTCTCAGAGAATTTTTTGTATCTGGGGAAATTAGGGGATTCGCATGGAATTTTATTGGTACTCAGGGAATTTTTTTTATAAAATTCTCTCTTTAATAATTTTGCTCTTATACTAACAATTAACAATATAAGCGACCAAAAATATTAAAGATTAATTTAAGATTTGTTATTGTTTGTTATTTTCTCTAATTTAAGCAGGGTGTCTATTCCCTATAAAAGTTTGGAAAATCTGGAATTTTCAGGGAATTTTTTTTTGTACCTGGAGAAATTAGGGAATTCTCATGGAATTTCATTCGGACTCGGAGAATTTTTTTATAAAATTCTCTCTTTAATAATTTTGCTCTTACACTAAGCACCAAGTAACCCGCCGATAAGTCAAGTTATGACCTGCATTTAACATTAAATGTTCTGGTAATTATTCGTCCATTTAATATTCTACAAAAAAGACCGATCGCGATATTTAAGTTTGCTGCAGGTTTAACAGCGTACAAAAATTGTATTACGTATAACACAGTGTATCGGAGGGTGAACAAAACGATTCTTTTCCTCTTTCATCTTTTTGCTTCGTCAAGCGATCAATATTTATTTATGCGAATGAAACACGCCGCGAACGTTTCGCGGGAATAAAATTAGCGCGCGAATCGCGTTCGACGTTTACAATTTAATACCGGTTAAACGACATTCGCTCGGGCAATTCATCGCCTCGCGTACCTAAGCGTATATCGTGCCGCATCTCGCCGCCGGAAATCGCCGCTTTAATTAAAACGCAAACTACTTCCGCGCGATAGACTCACCATCAAAACACGCTTCATCACACATACACACACACACGCACACATACAAAGCGAGATAATACGAAGCCCTCCATACGTTATTTCGTACGTTATTTCGCGCGCATTACCGAGTTACAATTTAACGGGACGAACGGTTGAGAAAGAGAGAAGCGAGAGAGAGAGAGAGAGAGAGAGAGAGAGAGAAGGAAGGATGCAGGTAGAAAGAGAGGCGGAGGAAAGGGGAAAAACGAGGGGGATAGAGAATACACGGGCGCTTCCGGCCTGTTCCCGGCTTTCCAATATTCTTCTCGGCCCGATTGGAGATCGAATTGTGTCCGTTAATTGAAATGATTAATTGTCTCACCTCGGCAGCCGACCCCGGCACGTCGCGCCACACCATGCCGCGACGCGCCGCATCTGATTGCTTATTTACAAATAGGAAATACGAAAATGTGCGGAATCGCGCGCGCTGGAGCGGGCCGGGCAAGGATGGTAAGAGAGAGAAAGAGAGAGAAAGCGACCGCGTGATTCGCACGCGAGCGGCGTAAACGCCACGTGGAAAGAGGGCGGTCTCTCTCTCTCTCTCCCTCTCTCTCTTTCTCTCTACACTCCGTCTCTCTTCGCGCCGGGGCAATATTGTAGGATATTACGAATTTGCTGTTTTCCGCGGCGGCCGAATTGAAACTGGGATTGTTAATTACTCGATGATTATCGCCGGCCGAATCGCCAGAGTCGCGCTGATCGCAATTGCTTCGCCGTGAACGACCGATACTCCGCTTCTCCCTCTCTCTTTCTCTCTCTTCCCTCTTTATCGAATCTTCGTTTTTTTCATCGGCATGCCGGATGGCGTGAGTCTTAACCCTTTCGCTCCTAAATTATGCTCCGAAATGTGTGAAAGAGAGTGTTTCCGTCATCGTAAATTTCACTTAATATTTCTAAAATATAAATATAAATATATATATTTAAAAAAATTTTTAGATCTATAGTTATTTGAAACGAAGGCATCATCCTGAAATGCGTTTGATTTAATAAAGGACAATTTTTAACAAGGAGATCTATAATTTTTTAATTTACTAATTTTATCCTTCCATCCCTTTTCATGAGAATGAAAATAAATACAAAAAGAGGTGGAAGGAGAATCGCACATCGTAATGCGACTGTTTTACGTTCCAACGAGTATCGAGGAAGGTTCCTCGACCCGCGGGGTCAACAATCTTATTTAAACCTGCGACACAAAGCTTTCGCCTCTCACAAAGGTGTCTCGATCGGATGGAGATTCTCAAGCGGACTCTCTGTGTTTCTCGCTTCGCGAGAAACCCCGACAGGGGATTGGCGCGTCCAATCCAAGACTCGCTCGCTCGACCCAAGCGGTCGGGATCCTCGGTTAGGCGGTGATCGACGG
Source organism: Polyergus mexicanus (assembly GCF_030449975.1). NCBI lineage: Eukaryota > Metazoa > Arthropoda > Insecta > Hymenoptera > Formicidae > Polyergus > Polyergus mexicanus. The sequence continues at coordinate 1,945,324 of NW_027223334.1, forward strand.
CGGCTATTGCGGATTGAAATTCGATGTCGATGATGGAGGACGGAGACGGACCAGGCGACGAGCCAGCCGACGCGGAGCGGAGCGGAGCGGAGCGGAGCGGAGCGGAGCCTCGACGCGACGCGGCTCGGCGGCGGCGGGCCAATTGGAATGCAGAATCATACCGGAAATGCCGAGTAATGCACCAATCAGAATCTAGGAATAGTTAGAGGCTGCCGGATGATTAGGAATGCACGCAATAACCTCTGATTAATGTGATCGGTGTGTGCTATATGCTGTGTACCGTGGCCGTCGGTCGGCGACTCGCCCGTTCGCACCAGCTTATGTGCCGCTTACATGCACATCCTCTCGTCTCCTCCCTCCGCCCTCCCCTCTCACCATCCCTTTCTCTCGTCCCCTTTTATCCTCACCCCTAGCGATTGACCATCCCTTTGCGAGCAGCTTCTCCTACTACACGCGCCTTACACACTCGCCCTATCTCTCTCGTTTTGCGCTATGTACAGAGTTCCTTCCTCGTAAGAGCCCCCCCGCCCCCGTCCCCCCACGCATATTTCCGCGGGCCCTCTATGTACATCACGGTCCGTTATATACGTGTACGTGTTGACCGTTATACATATGTATAATACAACGTTCACGAGAGAGGAGGTATAGACTGGTTTGTGGAACAGCTCCGCCGTCAGCTAGAGAACCCTCGCTATACGCAGACGAAGAGCGAGCGAGCGAGCGAGTGCGTATTTGTGTGCGTACACTATCCGCCAGCCGACGGTATGAGAAGCGGCAAACGTGGCGCGAGGGGGCGAAGCGGGGGGGGGGAGGGAAAGCGGGTGGCTGGTTATGCATTTACATAAATACATAACGCGGACGCGTACAATGTTAGTGCTATGCTGTCAATTCTACCCTCGCAGCGAGGCAATTCTGAGTTATGCCGGGATGCCGTAGCCTGTGACGGCGCCCCTCCCCTCCCCCCCGCCTCTTCCCCTCCTTCCTTCTTCTGCAACCCTTTCCCTATCTCTCTTCTCCCCCCTCACCCCCCACCCGCCCAGTCTCCTTCATCCTGCTGTCCTCCCTTTGCTTTGCCGCACCCTTAGCCCGCGGTGTGTGCCTCGCCGCCACTATGTTCGACCCTCTCCGATGCATCGCATCGAAGGGATGCACCCGCGCGATGCATCGCGTCGCATCTACCCGTGCATCCCGGGATCACGATTGCCGGCGTCGACCACTCGTCTTTGAACCCAGCCGCGAGCCCGAATGCCGAGCCGGCGCTAGAAATGACGATAAGTTGGCGCTCGTGAGTCATATCGTTATCAAAGTGATTTACCATCGTTATTATTTATTATAAATTTTATTAAATATTAAATTTTTAACGGTGATATTATCGCGTATTGTACGTATAGAGTGACGACATTTAGCAAAGTGAGAAAGAAACGCGACTTGTTTGATTTTTAAATTACCCTTGAACACTTGAACACGTATTTTCACTTAAACATTGATGACGTATAATCGAAAGACCTGTATAATTTTATTCCGTGCATCTGAAATTTATAGGGATAATTCTCGCCACGTGTTTCTTTTTCCTTTCTGTCAAAACAGGTACTGATTAAATCATAAAGTTGAAACAGAAAGAAAATCTTATAACATCGCTCCCGAGGGGGCGTGGCGGGCATCGCGAAGTTTTCCATCCTAATGAATTCCCGATACGCATTATTATCGACGAAAATTGTTACGGAGGAGGCCGGTATCGACTATCGTCGCGGGGGAGGAGGCGGAGGAGGAGGAGGAGGAGGAGGAGGAGGAGGAGGAGGAGGAGGAGGAGGAGGAGGAGAGCGGTCGCGCGAATCGCGACAGAATTATAACTCTTCGAGTTATTCTTTTCTCGGGCGTGCGGGTCCGCTCTCTTATATTTTGCGCGAAGAAATCCGATTAAATTTTATCTCTTCAATTAGCATCGGAATAATTAGTTGCGTCGGTAGCTTGCCCATAATAACCGGCCAAACAATGACGGCGCGCTTTCTTTTCGTCGTTTGTTTTTACTGGCGTCGTTCGCTACCGGCGGGGGCAAGGAACGTAAAATTAAAACTGCCTGTTCTTTTTCGATCCGTGTCTGTGTGTGTTGATAAAGACCCCGCGTTCCCCTCTTCACGGTGGTACACATATTTCGAGAGCGGGAGCGACTAAATTTATTCGTTTTTCGCTAATTACATTCGCTGTTATTCGCGACGAGAGAGCTGTTCCTTTGATTAATCGACTTGCGCTTTCTTTCTGTTGCAGGTGAGTACACGGAGACATCTTACAATAATCCTAGCGGACTATCGATCGATCGATCAATCGATCGATCAATCGATCGATCAATCGATCGATCAATCGATCGATCAATCGATCGATCTTGTTTCCCGGAGACAGATTTATATAGAGGACTACGAAGCATTTGTGTGAGTGAAAAAATATACAATTTCTTTTAATATAAATTCACGTCCGCGAAGCAGCTGGATATCTTTATGCAGTTTCTTAATTAAAAGACAATATATTTAAATTTAAATAAAAAAGATATTTTTGTTTCATATATCTTTATATATGAGAGGTAATTGAATACATTAATATTATACCGGGCGGACGTATTTGAGATTACGATAACCGTTATTGTAAAATGACATCCGTCGCGAGACTCCAAGATGGCCGATCTCTCTCCGGATGACCGCCGTTGTTTAACAACAACCCTTAGCAATGTTCTCCCGGAGACGGGTACAGCAGATTCAAGAATAACGGCTACAGACCGGCAGGAATACAACAATATATATCGGAAAATATATATATATATTTTTTTTTTTTTTTTGGAAGAGAATGTATACGCCAGAAATCAGCGCTCTGCTTCTGAAAATAAGAAATCCGTACTTAATCAGGTAACTAGGTGGGCTATCCTCGGCTACCGTGTGTGCGCGTCTTTTCGAGATATATCGAAACCAGGTTCGAACTCTTGTACGCTTTTAATAAATGAAGAGCGATCTCGCGGACGTTCAATATTAAACGGCGCGGTGGGAGAGCGAGGTGGTTTTAAGAATTTCAATTTTTCAGGCAACGCCCGTATCTGCATCTCCCCTCATAAACTATTCACCGCGCGGAGTTAGAGGAGGGGGATAGCGGATGAGAGGGAAGGGAATATCTTAAAATATATTATTGTATATTTGTCTCGGCATACATATCCCGGTCACAAAGGCCGCGAATAATTCGCGCGATATTAACCTCGTTCCCGCGTACCCGCCCTCGTTTTCAGATCGATATAACCTTTTCGATATTCCCTTGCGATCGACTGACGGTCGCGCGCCTTTTTCCCTTCCGCGTAGAAGATGAATCCGGCGGATGAAGGCGGCGATTTCAGAACTAAAGTCGGAAATAGACACCCCGAGTATATATACTTGGGATTATAAATGGCGATCCCGTAATTAGAGGAGGAGAGAGCCGCAATTAGATCGCCGAATTTCGTCGAATTTAATTTACATTCCACGCGAGCGAGGAACTTGTGTGCGCGAAGGTCGCGCGAATTTCCTACTCCATCCTCCCGAATAGATGATAATCTCAGCGGAAAACGTTACTCGCGGATTTTGCTGTTATCTAGACGAAGTTATCTAGAAAATCATTTACATGAAGCAATTTCATTATCTCATCTTTATCTAGATAATAATAGATAATTTAGATAAAAATATAATAGATTATTTTGATAAAGTTATCTAAATAATCATCTTTATCTAGATAATAATAGATAAAGATATAATAGATTATTTAGATTAAGTTATCGAAATCTACATAAATATTATCTACATCTTTATCTTAGATGGAAAATTGCATCATCTGCCTAAAATTATCTAAGATGATGGCCGCGCATATTTATACAATATTTAGCAGAACTCAGTCCTTAGTAAGCGCTTTACGATTTTTTAATATGTTTGGTTCTTATATTTAGATCCAACGGGGAATCAAGGGTAATATCCAATCATATTAAAGAATCACTAAGCACTATACTCAGTGTGTAACTATAAAGAATAAAATGCATCATACTACCTTGTACGCGCGTGGTATTTTCTATTATTATCACTGGCGAATGTGATTTTTTTCAGTTTTGTGCAATTTCTCTATTAGTAATATCATAGTAAAAGGATAGAAAAGTATTTAATGAAAAATTCTATAGATAAATATATCTCATTTTAATTGTTATAGTTTTTATATATTTTTTTTTCTTATAAAATGTTTTATAATTTCATCTATTATCTAGATAAACTTGAAATAAATCATCTTTATCTTATCTAAGATAAAATTTTATATCTCTCTATGTAAATCATTTCAATATTATTTATGGAAAACACTGCCAATGTTACGACAAACTGCATTCTTCAGAGAACGCAGTTCTCTTCTCTAGGATTAAAAATTAAAAAATTCTCTGGATGAGAATAATTCAATTGCAATTAAGTCTCTTTCATTTCTACGTACTCTCGCTCTATATTACTCCGCGTCCTTATGTATATTTATATAAATGAATGCTTTTTTTAGCGGCACATATTTTCGTGTATTAATTTTCTTCTCTCGAGGAATAAGTGGAATCCTCATCCATTCACGTATAGATAAGAAAGCTTTATAAATCGCTAAGAAACTATTATGAATGCAGCCCTTAAGTAGTCGTATCAAAGAAGTCTGTAATTCTCCAGTCATATGCGCTCAGATTGTTCAAGACAGAGAGATCGTTCGTCACCCGGTATACGGAGGGTCATAGCTTTCGCGTCATCCATTTCATGAAGACGCGCCGTGAAGTCACACGTACGCCACACGTGTACGCGTGTAGGGACGGCAGACGCACACACATACACGCGCGCTCGTAGCCGCGCTGAAACAAATATAAAACATAAAATATATATTAATGTTCGCTGGTTTCTTCGTAGCCTCCGCGGCGAGATAGCGAGCAAGCCGGGGCGCCCGGGAGAGAGAAATATTGTATGAATCATTTATCAGTCTGGCTGCGTCTGAACGTAGCCGCCCGGCTACGTATAGTTTCGTTGTACATGTATAAATATGTCCGCATACGTGTGTGTATCTCTTCATACGTATATACGGGGTGTCCCGATCGTCGCCCGATTCTCTTCGACGACAAATTCGAATCCGATCAATTTTTTTCACATCAATCCTCGATTTTCCACGTTAATTATCTCGGCGGTATATAAAGTTAGATATCTCTTGAATTTTTTTCCCGTTAAATATCTTGAAAATAAATAAAAAGTCTGAGCCCTCGAGATTATTTGAGAAACGAGAGATTTTAGCGCTTTCCCCTTTTGATCGTAGCATCGGTTAACCTGATTTTGCTGAAATCCTTCATTTCTACAATCGTTTATAACGATTGGCGTTCCCTCTTAAGTTAGATTCACTTTACGATTTTTATCTTCGGAAAGAACCTGGGCGATTTCTGGGACACTGTATACAGACTAAGGCTCTCCCATATAAAACGACCCAATTTATAACATTAGAGCGCGAGAAATGTAAAAGGGATCCAATTTGATCATATTTTACACTCTCGAAAAATCAAATTGTTTTCTTTTTTTCCCGCGTCGCGTTCATCTCCGATATTTTTTCCCCGAGATGAGACATGCGAGGAACACCCTATATGCACACGTATACATCCATACGTTCTCGGATATAAATATATACGCCAACAGTACACGTATGTGCACGGGAGGGGAGGGTGAAAGGTAAAAAGTCGAGCGTCCCGGAAGAGAAATAAAGAGACTAGAGGGCTCTTCTCTCCTCTGCTTTTTCTTTCTCCGCGTCTCCCTCTCTTCCTCTCTTTTCTTCTCCTCGTCGTCTCCTCGTCCCTTTTTCTCTCTCCTCTCTTTCTCTCGCGTATTCGGGGTTTCCTGGCTGGAGGACTCACGGCCTGGCAGCCACTTACCAAGAACTCAAATTGACTTTACGATGGCTTCCTGCCGTTCGTAAATAGCTTAGAACAAGTTTCGACCGTGCGTTCCTCCTCGTGCAATCCTCGTCAAACGTTTCATATAAGAAGGGCGCGCCCTTCGCCCTTCTCCCGTAGACCTTCCGCTGTCGGAGGCCGCCGTTATTTTTTCTGCACGTTCAAGTTTCCTCTACTTTTTCTACTTCTTCTTCTTCTTCTTCTTCTTCTTCTTCTTCTTCTTCTTCTTTTTCTTCTTCTTCTTCTTCTTCTTCTTCTTCTTCTTCTTCTTTTCCTCCTCCTCCTCCTTCTTCTTTTTCCTCCTTCCCTATTCGCACGAGTTTCCGAAGGGAAGAACGCACGGTAGTTACTGCGCTTTCGCGGAAAATTCGAAACGGGCATATTGTCGGCAGCGTCTTCGTCTACGGGGTGTTCGTCCACGAAACAAGGATCGATAGCGGGGTAACCTTTTTTTTCCACTCTCCAACGCACTTCGCGACAGTTTTCTTATACGCGTATATATTTCTTTATTATAATATAATTTTTTCTTTTACCCTGGATATTTGATACGGAGAAAAATTTAATTATTCAAATTCAATCGTATACGTAACTTTTAGATAAAGCAAAAATTGTATAATGCATCGCGCGAGAGCATTCCATGAATTTTAACTGCGTGACGAAAATTGAAACGATCAGCTCCGAACTTGTAATGTTACTTATTCATCGCGTTGTAAAAAATAAAAAGAAAAGAAAAAAAAATAGCGATCTGTCACGAAGGAACGAATTATCGAATAAAGTAGGCGAGCTACCCTTCTTTTCTATCGATAATCGCAAAATTTCCAGCCGGGCGGGAAAAATCGCGGACAGCTTGCAGTGTTCTTGCCCTCGGAGGCAGCGGCCTGCAGGCTCTCGTCTCGCGGGGGGCGACATTCGATAGTGGAGGAACGGGGGAAAAAAAAGACACACACAAGCAGCGAGCGCCGATAATACCGGGGCGGGAAGGGGGACGTCGGGGGGGGGGAAGGGAGTGAGGGAGGAGAGGGGGGGGTGCGTTTTGCGTTTGTTTGCACGCGCGGGAAGGAGCGCTTGCCGAATCCCGGATACGGTATCGAAGCATCTCTCTCGGCACCGGTAGCGGCGCTTTATTGCGATTTTTATATTTCATCCCGCCGGGGTCCGGTCCGATCAAAAGCGCTCTGCAGTATGCATGCGGGGGGACACGCGGGGCTCGCCTTTCTCGTACCTGGCCGCGTGCGCGCACGGCTCGCTCGCTCCCCGGTTAGATGCGAGGGAGAGGAAAAAAAAAAAAGGAAGCGCGCAGAGGACGGCGGCAGCGAGGGATGGATTGAACGAGAGCGAGTTTATTGTATTTTGGGAGAAAAAATTCGATACGCGAAAAAGAGCGACGCTCAAATAGAGTTAAGAGCGAGAAAAAGCAGGACGTATGTTATGTGAATCTTATAAATTTCGATAAAATTGTATATCATATAGAGTACAATCAAGAGAATGATGTATACAAGCTGTTTGCCATTATATATATATATACAATGCATTTTAAAATAAATACATATATATTATAATATTATTTAGTGATATAGAAATATAATTTATAGCAATATATTTTGTTAAGTAATATTTATATGTGTGTGTGGAAGTTTTTCCCTAAAATAAATAGAAAAAAGACTATATCTTGCAGATATATACGATTATTACTTATACTTTAGTGAAGTTTCTCTTGTCATAATTAATCAAATGTAAGACGAAGGAGTAAAGTATGAGTGTTTTAATTAAAATTTGATTTCAACGAAATACTCACTCTTCGGTAAAATTTTGTATCATTATTTTAATCAGTGCTTTAATCAATCTTTATTGATTCAGTTTGAGAGAGTAAATCATATGAATCACAATTTTATTAAAGTTTAGTTTGTCGCATCCGCTTTAAATAAATAAATATAAAAACTTTTAAAATTATTTAATAATTTTTTTTTTTTTTTAAGATCAGTGCAATTATTGACAATTTAGATATATGTTTAGATATCGGTTTTTGGGAAATTATAAAACAATGCGGAGAGAGAGAGAGAGAGAGAGAGAGAGACTCAATTTTCGTATATATTCGGAAAAAAACGATGGAAGGGGTCAGCGCCAATTTTTCATTCTCGAATAAAATTATTATCGACGAATGAGTAAGAGAGTGGCTCGCAGGTTGCCCCCCCCCCCCCTCTTGGGTTGCCGACGGGGGGGTGACCATCGAAGCGGTGGTTGCGATGGATAACGCGGCCGGAAAAGCGCAGCGGCCCGAAGAAAGAAAGAGAAGGGACACGGGGAGAATAGGAGAGGGCGAACGGACCAGGCTATTTTTAATATTTAAAATTTAATTTACAAAATGCCACCGCCCGCCCTCGCTTTTCCTCTTCGCTCTCTCTCTCACCCCCCAACCCCCTCCCTCCTTCTATCCGAATACACGCGTTCGGTCACGTTGTTACACGACGCGCATTTATCGTCTACGCGGCGCCGCACCGATTATTGATACCATGCGGATCTTGCGTGTCTTTCTTATAGTCATTTGGATTTTTCAATCGTCGCACGCGAAAAAGCAAATTTCTCTCTCTCATCGAAAATCGAATATTATCAATTTTATATTACTAATATTACGAATATATAAATCCAATTTCTACCGCGTTAATTTGTAATGTCGAATATTTTTGTCAATCCAGACACTCGACGTTCATTCAATAAAGAATGAGAGATTATTATTTTCTGAAAAGTTTTATTTCTTCTCCGCAATATTTCAATTCTCGACATTGCATATTTTCTGTGAAACTTAAATTAATAATTATTTTGATTTCTCAAATTAAAAAAAAAAAAAAAATTCCGTTCGGGTATATACAGTTTGTTAGAAATTAACTGAGAAATATAGTCTTGTCATCTATTTTTCCTCTCGAAACTTTTCTTCAGAAGCTCATTATTTTTAATTTCTAATTATTTGAAAATTACAAGTGTCTCAATATTTTTATTGAAAAAAGGAAATGACATTAAATATTGATCGTAAATATTGATCATCTGTTATTAAAAAAAAAATAATAATAATAATGTGATAAAAAATTGAACATTATATTATATTTTAATACGGCTTATAATATATTTTATTAATAAAGTAATAATAATTATTAGATACAATTTTATATGCACGGCACATCGCTTTTAAAATTATATATATATATATATATATATATATTTTTTTTTTTTTTGAATTCTTGAAATTAATTATCTCGTATATTACGTATTAGATATATATGTAAAGATTTTTATTATTTTACGTATACCCCGTTAATTATATTTAAACATCATATTTATTTGAATGTCCTATGAAATTAAAATACTCGCATATGTATCCAACGCGGGGTATACGATCGAATTTTCAATGGCTCAAGAACTTCAATAACATCCCTCCAAATGCGTTGCAAATGGCTTTAACCCCTCCGATCGGCGATCGCGCGCGTCTCAGGCGGCGTCTGTGCGTGTATAATTACGCGCATTAAGACGACTCCTCTCTTATTACCGGACTAGGTAATGATTCGGAATTTTACGACGTGAAGCGCGCGTGCACACAAAAGAAAAAGAGAGCGAGAGAGAGAGAGAGAGAGAGAGAGAGAGAGAGAGCAAGAAAACGGCGCGACTCGCGTCGTTCTTTTCGTCGGGTCGTAAAGAAACCACGGAATGCGCGATCATTCGCGCACAACGTCCACGACATCGTCCTCGTCGTTTCCCCCCCTCCACCCATCCTTCTCCTCCCCCTCCCCCCTTCATCCTCCACCTCCTCCACCTCCTCCACCTCCTCCACCTCCTCCACCTCCTCCACCTCCTCCACCTCCTTCTCCTCCTCCTTCTCCTCCTCCTCCACCGTCGTCTTCGTCGTCTTCGTCGCCGTTCCCGTTATCGTTACTGCCATCCCGCGCGTTATGACAATTTTACTTTTATCGATCGTTCCGGCGGACGACGTTGTATCTCCTCCCTCTTCATCTTCCCCCCCTCCCCTCCCCTCGCACCCTTTCTCCTTTCGCGTTTCTCTTTCACTCTCTCGCCCGTCGACCGGTCTTTCTTCTCTTTCCCTCGCTCGCTCGCTCTCACGCGGAGTGCTCGCTCTCTGTTTACAGTGCTCGTCGTGCATGGGAGATACAGGAGGGGGTGAGGAGGAGGAGGGGGGTGGTGGTGTGGGGGGTTGTAGAAGAGGTGCGCGCCTCGTCGAAACTTAAGCGGTCGTGTACCTTAGGTGTACGCGGCCTCGCGTGTACCTACATAATACGACGTAAGTTACGACGCGCCATGTAACTTTGGCACTTTGGACAATGGCTGCTTCTCTTCTCCACCTAAACCTCCTTTTCCTCCACCTCTCCCACCACCACCTCCTCTTCCTCCTCCTTCGCCCCCGTCTCCCTCGACTACTCTCTCACCGGCCTCGCCTCCCTGTCGGCATCGCGCCGTTGTATATAGCTCGGCGGGAGAGCGGTACAATCAGGCACTAAATACTCGTTGGCGTATCGCGCCTAGGCGCCCAGACCTAGCACAACCAGCCCCAGCCGGGCGCGCTAATGGTAGCTGCCGTCTACTATATAATGCCCGCGACCGTGATAGTAATAATACGCAACGAGGCCGGGTACAGTGCGTCCGGAAAGTATCGCAACCTTCATCGAAGCGGCTGCGCTCCTGCTTTCGGAATTTCATCGCGACTGATAAGATACGGTTCTCCGGCTCTTCGCGATCTTCGTGAGATATTCGCTCAGTTATAGTCGAGTCTCTAAATAATAGGACGGTCCGACTTTGCCCGGAGATACAGGATCTGGTACCTTCTTCCAGATATATCACTCGACGGGAGATGAGAGCATGATATCATCCGCGACGATATCGTTGACCCAAATTTTTTTTTTTTTGTTTAAATTGGGTTTTAATCTCCTTACATTTGTCTTGGAGAACGTTGTCTAAAATATACGATTACGCTGACGCGTCTGTCTCGCGATTCAACGATCTCGGATTAAACCCCAAAGAGCGCTAGAGCCAACGCGTTAGGGCTTTGATCATTCGTGTTACTTTAGCTGAAGCGCGACTCCACAAAAGATCAACAAGCGCGTATATCAATGGGGAAAATCCCCCTTCTAACTTTCGCGCGACGCTTGACGTGGAACGAAGGGCCGGTCCGGTCGCCCTCCGCAATTCGCACGTGAAATCGATTCTCGATTGTACCCCCACGGACTCTCGATACTGTACACAGGCGGCAGGTAATTCGAACGTGCGGCGACCGCTACGCAGGTAATTCGAACGTGACGGTGGCCGGAGGTCCGGCGATGACGCTGATGGCGAGAGTCAGTCGAAGCAGGCGCGGGGGGCGCAAGGGGAGGGGGAGCGGAAACGGAAAGGGGTCGGTCCGAGGTTGGCTCACCTCAAACGAGCGACGTATCTCTAATCCAACACTATAGAACTGACCAGTGCTATTTAGTCCGCATTGTATCGGATAAAGGGAGTGCCGGTGTAGCACCACCATAGTAACACCATGCCCTCTGTCGATCTCCACCGAGCCCACATTCGTCCCCTTTCGCCAGGATCTGGCCGACCCTGTGTTCTCCCCTTTCTCTCCGCGCGACCCCTTCTTGGCCTTTCTCTCCGCTACCTCTGTCACTCTCACGCACTCTCTCTCCTCTCTCTCTCTCTCTCTCTCTCTCTCTCTCTCTCTCTTTCTCCCTCTCTCTTTGTCCCTCTTATTCCGCCAAACACCCTTGTCCTCCACGTCGGCCGTCGTTCTCTCCCCCGTACGCTCGTTCTCTCCGTTCTCTTCACCGTCCGCCCTCACCCCCGTGGAATCAATTGCGGTCGCCATGACTACCGTAATGGAGATCCAGGACCAGGAGGGTGCCTTTTCCACGGGAGGTTGACCAAAGCGTATCGCGTAGTGCCTACACGTCAGGGCGAAATCAAAGAGTACTCTGCGTTGATACCACTGCTT